>NC_072735.1:163252064-163361527 GCF_026930045.1 Uloborus diversus | reverse complement strand
AAAGCAGGGTTGGCAAAAACCCGAGTTTTTCTAAAAATGTCCATGGACCCAGGGTTTTTTGGGTTTTTTTAAATAAAACCCAACTAAAGTTGGGTTTGTAAAAGAAATGTGGGGTTTTTTGTCTTTTTTTAGGGAAAATGTGGGGGTACTTGTAGCATATTGTAGCGTAAGTGTATAGACAAAGTGCAAAAATTGTCTTCGGGTAAAAAAAGCTGGAAAACTAGTTAAAATTCAGCATATTCTGAAGAAAAGTATAAAAGACTACAAAACCCAAGAATGGTGAAGTTTCAGATTTTTTTTTAGTTTTCGTTATTACCAACAGTTAAAGCAAAGTTACTTCTCGAGTGATAAAATCTATTGTTCGTTTTTAATTACTACATTTTTTTTTTTTTTTTTTGCATTTTACTTTATTGTATATCATTTTGTTATGCAAAACTACTGTAGAACCTCAAGTAGTTTAAATCAGTTTTTACTGAATTCCAGCTTAATCAACACATTTCTTTGAATTGAATGTTGCCTGTTTTTCTACTTCTGTGTACAGAGTAAGAAATATTAAACTTTTTCGAAGATAATGAAAATGCTGTACATCCTGTTCTGTTTTCTGTTGACCGTTTGAAAAACCTGTTAATTTCTAAAAATATACCTTGTGTTTATTCGAGATTTGTGACATGTTGGTTTGCGGAAAATAATTCACCTGAAAGCCTTTTAACTAGAGTAGTTTCCTCTGTACAATCTACAAATATTGAGAAAATCAGACGAGACAGGACTCAGTCAAGATAATTTGAGTTATTTATTGACCAGTTAAAGAAAAAAGTTAAATATATTTATTTAAAATCTTTGAAGTATTTTTTTTAATGCTGTTAAGTGTTAAGAAATACTATTAAAGTTCAAAATTCATTTTTTGTGTTCATTGTCTGTGATGAAGAACAAATAAAAAAGGAATTTAAATTATGAAAGTATTTAAATTAATTTTTTTAAAAACTTCTCAGAAAATTTAAAAAAACCCAAAAGTGGGCTAAATAATGGGTTTTTTCAAAAAAACTCATTGGGTCCATCCCAATTGGGTCCAATTCGGCCAACCCTGGTTTAAAGTCATTTGGAAACTCTACTTTTTTCTACTTTATTTCAAACATTTGGAAACTCTACTTTTTGCACACTTAGAGAAACAGCGCCGACTTATATAACGCAATTCTCTATAAACTGCACAACTTTTCAGAAGTAAACAATAGGTTTTTAAGTTTAAAAAATTCCTTTGTTTTGCCTTGCTAACATAAAATTTGTTAGGAAAATTAAATTTTGAAACAGTTTTTCATCTTTACAGCTTAATTCAAAGCTTTTAAATGAAAATTAATATTCACAGTAAAGAGAAAATATCAGATGGCTCTTGAAAATGCAGCTGTTAATGCAAACCATGAAGCTGACAGAAGTGCAGGATAATTCACTTCCTTTTAATGGTAAAGAATGTTTATTTATGAATGATTACTTGTATAATTAGTGTTTTAATACTCATTGCAGATAGAACTCATTCTGAAGTGCTAATATAGATATATTTTGAATATTAGTTTCAAAATTTGTGAAATGACTTATATAACGCCAAAACCTGTATAACGCAAAAGCTCTGGTCCCAAGGTGTGCGTTATAACGGTCTTCTACTGTACTCGTTTGTTCATACTTATTGCTATTTTACTTTTATGGGTAAGGAAGAAGCTCGATTTTTAATCATGTCAAAGCGGTGTGTTTTGAGTTCTTTCAGTTAAAACGAAACAAAAGAAAGTAGCGATTGTTTCTCACAATTATTATTGACCCAGGCAACGCCGGGTACTTTGCTAGTTAATATATAAATCTAAAACCTTGCTTGCTCAAGTTTCATCAACAATGGTTTTAAAATTTAGGGCTTACTTTGATATAATCGATATTCTATTCCAAACTCAAATTTTATTATGTACCAGAGGCATGTGCAGAGTTTCAATAATGGGGGTACCACTACATCCTAGCCCGTGATTTAAAATAATCAGTGGGAGGGCAATTACTACTCTACTCCTCCCCCGTCCCACAATAACATTACTACTGCATCTTCACTTTTTCATTTTCATACATCACTAGGGCTGGGCAATATACCGATATACCATCATATATCGATATATATCTACTACCGCAATAACAATATTTAGATTTCTATCTGTTCGATATATCGTTTATAAAGAAAAGACGGGACTTCATTACAGAGAAATTAAAATACTGACTTAACAATACGTAATCTTTCATAGCTCTGTGTGATGGGTGAATGTTTGACGTTTTAAGATGTTTTCTGCATTGTTCAAAGAGTTATTTAATTTTTAACTATAGTCAAAGGGAAGAATTCACAAGGTCGCCGAAGGTAAATATGGGCCCCTTTGTCAGTAGGTCTCCGGATTTCCTCCCCCTATAGAGTTTTCAAAACTTATATTACTATCATTCAGAGCAGGTTCCTTCCAAGGATCCCTGCTCTCTTTCTGATAAAGCTGACATGACCTCTCATAGGTAGAAAATGTTTTATCGCACAAAAGACAATGCAGAAACTGCACATTTTGCTGTGACGTGACAAAACCAAATTTTAAATACTCTGCTGAATACTGTCGGTACATCTTTTTTGAATTCATATCGAACTTCCACACTACGAAACATGCACAATTAAACAGAAATTCACTAAATTAAATCAAACAATAGAAACTACGTAAGGAGGTTTATGCGCTGATTGCATGATTCTGAATAACAACAGATATAAGTAAATGCAAAAATCCATTCTTACACATATCCATCCACTTTTCAGGCGTTAAGTATATGATGGCGCCAACGGTCAGACAGTGCTTACAAGATTTTTTTTCTTCCTCGTGAAAATGGCAATAAAATAAAAGATTTTATTTTTCGCTTTTGGGATTTTTTTTATCCGAACAGATTTGATTGAGCTGTAAATCATACATGCCTTATTTTCTGGCAACGACTTTCTTTGATTTGACGTGCCATATGCTTGGTTCGGTATTACACAACATAGGTATTCTGAAAGATATTTCTGAATTGTGTACCGATTTGTTTTAATAAATATAGTTTTTGAAAGGTGAAGAATTTCCCATTACCAGGTATCCGAATACCGGTCGCCCCCCCCAGAAATTTATCGCCCCCAGGTTGGGAATCACTGGGCTAGACTAATGCTTTTGAATATTTTATAGCAGAGTGTGATAAAAAATATACAACAGTTGGTCCTAAGGACCACCAATTATTTTTTATGGTGGTCCCAGGCAGGTTTCAGTAGTCTGGGACCAGTGGACCAGCACTAATTTCTAACGCTGAACCAAATAACGATTTTATTAATGCTAATTCAGTTTACATCAGATTTTTGCCAAATATGGCAGAGAGATCTTTTGATGCTCAAGAATTCACATTGGGCTGTTTTCGTTCCCAATCGGAACCCCCCCTCCCACCGGGGACTTCCTTTTATAAATACCTAGTTTTTGTCGGATCTTTGTCAAATTTGGATCAGTGATGCTTTGATGCATAGGAATTTTCATAGGGAGTTTTTCGCCTACCTATGAGGGAGGGGTTGGGTGCGAAAACACCACCATTCCAGTTTACGTCAGATTTTTGCAAAAATTTTACAGACCTGTACTTTGATGCTCAAGAATTCACTTAGAGTAGTTTTTTGTTCACAATGGGGGGCCACCCTCCCCTCCCACAGTGGATTTCTTTATGCAAATCCACAGTTTTCGTCGGATCTTTGCCAAATTTGGCACAGCAGTTCTTTGATGGTCAGGAATTGTCATAGGGGTTTTTGCTATGAGGAAAGGGGGGAGGGGTGTGAATACCCCCCACAAGGGGTTTTTGTTATGCAAATCCAGTTTTCGTCGGATTTTTTTCCAAACATGGTGCAGTGGTCCTTTGATGCTCAGGAATTCACATAAGTTTTTTCTCTTCAAAATGGGGTGTATGGAGACCACCTTCATTGACAGTGCAATACTCCAAAATGTGTGAAACAAGTTCAATTATAGATAAGATGTTGCATTTCTAAAGATTCCAACATCGGGCATTTATAATTAAGCACATTGTACAATGGGCTCGCACATTGCACATTTATGTGATTAAACTTTATTAAGAAAAAACCTGGTAAATTTCTCTTTAAAATCATGGATGACTTATTTTAATATGTGCATTAGTCTCAAAAATATGATTGTCATTCCGAGTCCCTGAGAGCCAAGGCCCCTTGTCAGTTCGGTTGCCAGACCCCCATGCCGCCATAAAATTTACAAAACTTTATACTATTCTGATTATAACCATAAAAAATAATCAGTAGTCCTCAGAGATCAACAATCACTGGCTATTTTTGATTACGCTCGGCTAGAAAAATTGGCCTAGCTGATGTCTCACTATTTATTAGCCAAACCATTGGTTTCCTTTTTTTACAATTTTTTTCTAATAAATTTATGTAATTTTAAATTTCACATCTACATTGTACCAAATATTTACATACTTGGGGGGGGGGGGATAACATCCTGAAACTAAATAAAAATAGTCAAATTAAATTCTCAAATATTCAGTAGCCTATTTTAGCAGTTGCGAAAAAGAAAAGTGAAGTTGGTTTTAAAACTACATTTTGCTATTTAAGACACCAAAGCAAAATATTTTTTGCCAAAATTTTTTTTTTTTTTTTTTTTTTTTTTTTTTTTTTTTTTTTTTTTTTTTTGAATATTGAAACATTAAGTGTATTAAAAAATCCTCATCAGTAGAAAAAATGTTTTCCTTTTTTCTTATTTGTTTCGCATTGTTATTCAACACTAATGTTTATCATTTAGAACTTAATTTGCAGTACTACAGTGATTTTGCACATTTAAGTATTTATTTATTTGTAGTTACATTTTAGTGCTTTATATAATACAATCCAGATTCAAAATAATAGAATATCAGAACTGTTTGAACAAAACTTGTCCCAGGGTCGGAAAAAATGAACGCATGAAATTAAAAAAAACAAGAACTCGTTATTCATGAAAGGGCAAATCAATTTAAAACAACTTTTCAGATATTATTTTAACGATTTATAGGTCATTAACACATTGGAATAATAGATAAATTTTTATATGGGACAAAAAAATTAGAATAATCTATTCATTCAATGTGAATTTTAAAAAGTAGAGAAAATATTTGCTTACCTGTTGCCCTATAGTTTGTCACAAGTATGGAGCTTGGCGCCTGGATAATTTTACACTCTTATAAAAGCTTTTTATTGCTCAAAATGGGTTGTCAAGGTGATAAATAGGAAAAAAACGAAGTTACATATTGCATCATTTTTTTAAAGTTAGAAAAAAACTATCCAATTCAATTCAAATGAACCTTTAAACCTTTCTATGGTATGTAAGATTTTAAAGGAATATAAGACTGACCAACTAAAAAGTAATCGAAGTAAACGAGGTAGTAAAATTGTAACTCCTGGCAGAGATGAATTCAAATTAAAGTAAACTGTCCAAAATAATCGTTTGAAAATGCTTCTTATGTCCATAAGTGTTGGACAGAATATATAGTTATCTTATCCACGCCAACTACACTTGGATGGTTGCATAAGCTGCAGTTTTAATTGCGGATCTATGAAGTAAGACCAAAGATAAACATGAAGCAGAAAAGTGCACAACTATCCTGGAGCAAAGAGAAGCTCATTTCGGTGCATCAAGACTGCAAAGACATTTTATTCAGTGATGCATATTTATTTGTAATATCTGTCGAAAAAAGAGGAGATCAGGGGCAACCTCAAACAGGGGCAACAATGTTGGAAAAGTATTATATTCAGTGATGAATCATTTTTGAAATATCTGTAAACAAAAAAGGTGTTTGGGTTTGACGTTTAAAAAGAAAAGCGTATGAGAAATCTTGTGTAAGAGGTTCTCTCCACTTTGTCACATCCTTCTTGGTTTGTGGGTGCATGACAGCTGCTGGAATTGGGAAGTTATATACATCATAAAATAAAACAATGCGTGATTTCCCGCTGTTAATCAATAATACTGAATGATACTTCATCTGAGGCACAGCAGTTACCCATTTAGCAACACATTTTATCTTCCAGCAAGGTTCTACTCCGTGTCACATCTCTAAATCGACTCATAGATTTTAAACAGAAAGAGGAATTTCGGTATTGAACTGGTAAATCAACTCTACCAATCTCAATACAATCAAGAATTTGGTGTACCATCAAATCTAAATAAACCCGTTCAAGATCTGGTGCCCACCAACAAAATTTAGCTTGTTGCCGCATTGAAGAGAATATGGAAACAGTGTCAGAAACGATTAATGTAAATAGGTGGTAGAATCCATGTGAGAGAAAGGATTAAAGCATCGAATTCAGCAAAAAATGACGCATTCTAGTATTAATGTTGCTTCTTTTGAAAGTGTTTTCCCCCCTTCAATTTGAATATTCTAATTTTTTGACTCAATGTAAATCTTCATCACTATAAACGTTTGAATTATTCTGTCTAAGATTATTTTTAATTGAGTATATTTGAGATGAAATTCACACTTTAATGTCTAAGAAAGGTAGCATGTCCCATCTAAATGCCTAATTTGCACTTATATTTGGTTAGAATAAACTTTTTTCCAAAATGTGGGAAGTATTCTATTATTTTGAATTTGAGTTGTATTTCATCGATTAGCTGAAAATGAAACTGTTAAATTTTTTTTAAATAGCTTTATAAATGTAATCATAAAGTGCTAATAATTTTAGGTACAAAGTACAAACATGCTTAAAATTGAATTTTTTAAATTTCATTTTAATAAAATATCTGTGAAGAGTTCAAAAATTTTGGATGGCCTCTCCCAAAATGATTGGCTAGATCTGCCACTAAGCTAGAATGTATATATTGGTAAAGATTAAGAAAAATATAAAAGAGATGAATAGCAACGCACACACATGTACGTGCAGTTAGGTAATTTATTGAATTATGCTACAAATATGCCGCACTTGTGTTAAATTTATTTGAATATAAGATAATTAGGCATGAAGAAAAAAAGTTCCAAAAAAAAGCAATTTAGACTATATTTGGTCAATTAAAGTCATGATGTCCGTGGATCCGCCCCTTTCGAAAAGAAAGCACTTATTTAATATTTCTCGTTTCTTATACTTTGCATAAATGCAGTCATTACATTCTTTTGATTTCTGTTATTAAATTACAGTTTTATCTTATGATTAAAAATTTTGCTTCAAATTTCAGAGATTGTGAATGGAGATTACAAATAAGAATGCCTGTAGTGATGACCATTCTTTACATGCTGTGGAGGAAGTTCTGCTGATGATTACGCTATTTCTAATTAAATGGCGGTAAGTATTCCTTGGCTATAAACTATTCTTAGCTGCAAATAGAATATTAACTTTCATGCAATAAGTAAACAAAAGTTAGCTTGTGGATGAAAAGACTTCTTATGTTTTATTTGATGTCTTTTCAATAATAAGGTTGTTTTTTTTACTTAATTATCAAAAGTCCTTTGTAACCCTAAAGCGTGTGTCTCCGATTCTAGTTGCTATTTGTACCATTTAAATGTTTTTATGATGTTAGCAACTTCTTTTAGTTGTGTAACATCAATTTCTATTTGTACAGAACTTTTCTTTTGCATTTTCTTTACTTGGAAACCAGCCAAGGAAGCTGGGGTTCATAATAATCCCTACTTGCATTAAGACATTCTGAGATCGGTAATATGATCTAAAACTAAAGTCTGTGGGAACAATCCTTTCTCACCCCCCTTCGTCTGAACAATACCCTTGTTTTATAATGTCATAGTATTGCTTTTATCATAAGTAATGAAATATGACTTAGTAGTTGTTTGCTATCATGTGCAGAGAAAATAATTTTTGTCACTATAATGCACAGACTAAACAAATGTCAACGAACTATAATGTACAGTACAAATGAAAAAAAGGCTATCTTAATTAAAATAATTAAAAATATATCTAAAGCACCTTCAAAAAAGTGTTACAAATATAACTTACATTTTTACCGCAATATTAACTTTTTTTTAAACTTTGCTTCTAGTGATCATATTATAAAGTATGTGAGTAAGCATAATTAGTCCATTTGCAAGTCTATAAATCTTTTATGGTACGTTTTTGATCATATTAGTTTTTTAAATAGTATCTGGAAATCCCTGGAGCAAAGTTTAAACCATATAAGTTGATTAAATTGAAAACTAAATAATTCATTTTACTATTTTGAAATGCATATTGTGTTCTTGAAAATAATTTGCCAATAATTCTGTCACTTGATTGTGAAAATACACATATTCTAGTTTGAAATGCAAGCAGTGTGTTCTATACTGACCCTCAGTGCACTGAGATACAGGCCCCTAAAAAATACACATTTTATCATATTTTGATGACAAAACTGCTCTTTTTTCTTAGCATTCAGCATTAACCATACATTTAATGAGCCTATTTAATAATTTATATATATCACTACACAAAGTGCTCATAAAAACTATGGTTGAACCTTGGATTATTGCTTGGATGTTATATTTCAAATACGATTTTTCTTGATCTATTCTTTCGAGCCGATTTCTCCCCATTTTCCAAATTTAATACACAATTGGAATTCAGAAGTTATTGAAGAGAAAATATAAGAATGAACTGAAAATAGAAATTATAAACAAAATTAAAGGCAAATTGCATGGGGTCACAGTTGCCCCACAATATAGGGTGCACTTCAAGGGCGCCCATATGGGGAGGGGGGTCTTTTTTCTTTGCAAATGCATTTCTTCTCCAGCAATTAAGGAATAAGTTATTAAAAATGTCAAATTTTAATAACTTTAATCTGTAGTGAAATCTGTTTCTATGGGGAAAATATCCTGCTAAACCATGGAGAGGATATCTGAGGTGCCCCCTCCCCCTTAAAATTTTGCATATAGACGCCCTTGGTGCACTTACCCCATCTTACTTTAAATAAAGGGAAAGTGCAACCCTTCTTATAAACAAAGTCTGGTTAAAGTAATTAACTAAAACATGTCATGTATGTTAGTATGTAGTAACTTGTTGCTAAAAAATTACAACGTACACTTGCTGACTTCAGCTGTTTGATATGACAACAAAATAAACCAAACAAACTTTATCAATCTTCGCATTGGAGTATTTAAGTTATCACTGATTGTGTTTTATCTATGAGAAACCAGTGCCAATCTCTACTTATAGGATTTATCACCAGACATTCTCCCAACATGTTCAATGCATAGCAGAAGTCTCTTCAGGCAGCATTCCCCAAATTCTCAGGCGACACACTTACCTGAACCCACCTCACATAAGTTTTTTTTTTTTTAAACTAATTTTAAGTAACTGGACTGTTAATTTTTTCCACTGCCTTTAATTTTCAATCCTAATCTTGATTTTTTTTTCAGTTGGGTATTGACTATTTATGATTAACTGTAATGTAGTTTAAGATAGGTACTGCTTGCTATGTTGTTATTTATATTATATTATTATTACTATTATATTGTACAGATTGTATTACTGTAGATTTTAAGAGGGATAAAGGGTCAAAAGATATCAAACCCCAGGCAGCAGTTATGTTTGCCATGCCATTACATGCAAACTTTCGTACACATTCAACTTTTTTTTATAATGTACATCTGGAATGCAAACTTATTTATTTTTATTTATTTATTTTCAGCTGTTAATTTAAAACTGACTTGGAGAAAAAGAAAAAAAGTGATGTAGATGCCAGCTATTAAAGAAGACTATTCTGTAGTTATGATTGACTCTATTTGTACCTTTGACTCTTATTTGTAGTAAAAAATTTTGAACTAAAATTTTTAATGCAAATAAATTTGTTTAATTTTTCTAATTCAGTCTATGTTTATTTCTTTTAAGTCTTACGTTTAAAAAAAAAATCATTCATTTGTGTTAACTACTTATAAAATATGATTTTAATGCTCTATGTATGTTTTCTTTTTTTTTGTATGGTGTACGTTTGTAGTAGTTTGGTGGTAATTTAGTTTTAGATCATGAATGGCGCCATCCTGAAAAGAAAATCTTCACAAAGCTGTAAAAGACTCAAATATATTTGTAGTTCAAAATTGTCATTTATTACATTTAAGTCAATTGTTGCATTATATCTTGAGCACTTTCATTGTGCACACAAGCATAAATATCAAAAAAGTTAGTTACTATTATGGAAAACAAAAAAACTTGTGTACAAATTGAAATCTTTGATGAAGAATTCAACTTTTATGTAACTAGATTAGAATCAGCTGAATAAATAAGATACATATATATTTACACTTGAGTGTTCACATTAAATAAATATTCAATACAAAACATAAATTAGAATCATTTTCATTCTGTTTTTGATATTTTCTTACAAAATAGTTTCTCTAAAAATGTAGTTTTGGACACTTTCGTACAGTTTTAAACACAAGGGTTTTGGACAGGGCATAGTGTTCAAAACTGCCAACCCTGCTGTTGTGTTGCTACAGTGGAAATTTAAGTTCAAAGTGTATGATTTTTTTTTCCTTGTTGTCAAATCTATCGCTTCTAAGTTAACTTTAAATTATGGACAATTTTGATTGTTATTTTCCTTCCTTTCTGCAGGTAAGTGTTCTCAAAACATCTCTCTCCAATACCCTAAAAGATGATGAAATGTAAATTGCAGTACATAATTTATTTATGAAGCATATAATACTTTTTTTTTTTTTGATCCCACCATCTTATTAACAGTAAACTGAAAATCTTAAGATATTTTATACTATAATAATTATTCTTACATTTTTTGTTTTTGCTATTTTATATTTCTGTTGCTATGATTACTAATAATAGAAAATTTATGAGTACAACTGTTGCTATGATTACTAATAATAGAAAATTTATGAGTACAAACTTAAAATATGAGCTATCATATGAAATAATATGTATAGAATGATATAAAGCAAAAGAGTAATCATAACCAATGATGTGGATCATGTAAACACCCAGTAGGTAAGTAAATATTTTTGGGATATTTACCCGAGGCATGGATAAATACTCAAACTGGACAATTTCGAAAAAAATGTAATAGGTGAATAATTGATAAATTTTTATCCAAAAACGAAATAAAATGTAAAATTTAAATTAATATATACTTTTAGGCAGTTTATACTACAGTGAAATCCCGTTACAACGAACTTCAAGAGACCACAAATTGTTTGTTGTAATGGAATTCAAATAATGTAATGGCGGTTATATAGGGACTGAAAATGTAGTTCGTTGAAACGGAAATTTCGTTGTAACGGAATTTCACTGTATTTTTAATAGAAAACTTGGATGAAATTATTTTTTAAAAAATTGAATTGACGCACTTGCAGTCTAAAAGTCGCCCATTGGCGCAACCAAAAAAGAATGTAAGGAGGGCACTGCTAAAGAAATCTCGCTTTCGATGGATAGGGATTGAGGGCGGTTTATTCTCCCCCCGGATTTTTTTTTTTTTAATTACAGTCTTAAGAACGCAGTTTCAGACGGTTTTTGGTAATGCTGTGGGGAGGAAAAATTAAGGAGGCCTTCTGCGGAAATTTTTAGAAATTGAAATCTTTAAAACGCTATTATAGGCTATATTTGTTGACGTTAGTGTAATGAAAGGAATGGGGCTTTTTGAAGTTCCTCCGCCTATCTTTTCAAAATTAAAGTTCTAAAAACGTAGTTTCAGAATAACTTCATTGATGTTACAGGCAGGGCGGTTCTAGGACTCTCCCCAAAAACTATTTTGAAGTTCAAGTCCTAAAAAACGAAGTTTTAAAAAGACATTCAGGGATACTAGTTGGGGTGATTTAAACGCTCTTCACTTATTTTTCGAAACTAGTTTCTTTCGCTTCTAGGTGTTGCCCATGCTAGGTACGCCACTGTCTACAGATTGTTTTTGCATATTTTTTAAGGGGAAAAGGCCTAAACTATATCTGACCCCTTGGCAACTGTCATATTTGCCTTGTTGACAGCAGTACATGCAGAGATTTGTGCACAGTAAACTTGTTTTGAACATATACCTCTGAAATGCAAACTTATTTATTTGTTTTTACTTTTCACTGGAAACTGACTTGTAGAAAGGGAAAGAAATGTGATAAAGATGACAGCTATTAAATGTACTTTTGATTGTTGCTCACTTTTAACTCTTAATTGTTGTAAAAAATTTGAACAAAAATTATTGTTGCAAATAAATTTTACTTATTTTTTTTCTATATTCTTGTCTATATTTCTTTCTTTTTGAATCTCCAAAACAATGTTTTTCTTCATGTGAAGTACATATATAATATAATTTCAATGCTCCATATATGTTTTTCTTTGTACGCTTTTTTTTTTTTTCAACAGACAATATCTTTTGACATTTTATACTATACCTAATACCAATTCTTGTATTTGTAATTGTTGCAAATTATTTTCTATTTGGATTGGTATGATCATTAATAAACACATTAGTGAGTAAGAATTTAAAATATTGAGCTATCATATGAAGAAACATTCAAAGAATAATGTAATGTAAAAAAGTAATCATAACTCTGTCCACAAATAAACTTTTCTGTGTTCCAATCTTACAGATATCATTAAATATTTGGTTCTCAGAAGAATTGAGAAATGGTAAAATGCATTTGATAATTTAAGTTTTAAAAAAATAGTTATCACTCGAGTTCAACTGTCGAAAAATGTATTATGAAACATACAAAGCTATTTTAAAGTTCAAAATGTATTTTACTGCAAGTAACAATCCTATATGCAAAATAACATAAGAATTTTGCTTTTTCTTTTCTTCAACAAAATTACTGAATTAAAAGCACAAAAAGATAATTCATTATTTTTCATAATGTCGATGAAATGAAATAAGAAAGGAAAAATGTTCAGAATTTCTTATTGTCACAAAGGTCTAAAGCAACAGTGATTAACATATGGCTTTTTGGGCCTCATCCAGCATGCGAACTAATCCACAAAAGCCACCATATCCATTTAACCACCACCATTAAGTAAATTCCATAACGATGTTTAAAAAAAGGGATAGGGGTTTCTTTGTAAGGAGATTAAATTGTAGAAGGGGTGGTGGGCAATGTGTGATAGGATCTTGTGCGACTGGAGGTGCCATTGAAGGCATTGCTCTCTATAGCATGTTTCGTTATGAGCTTTTCCAGGGGAAGGGAGGGGCAAATAGTGTCACTGCAGTGAAATTATACCACACCAATTCCAAATTGGGTAGTGGTGTGGTGGGGACCGAAACCACACCAATTTACATTTTATAAATACAAAGGGTTGGCACAAAAGTCATGGCAACTATTTTTTTTCTTGAAGATACCAGCCCGGTTGGAAAATGATATATACAGACAAAAGGACAAGGTGTTAGCTACATGTGTGGACATTAGGGTGTTTATAAAAAAACTTCTTTTCAGCTAGAGTCCAGGACACCCCCTATTTTTCTTTAGACTCAATAATAGTATTACGCTGTAAAAGTTTAGCTTCTTACTCAAATTTTAAGAGGGTGCTCAGTGGAGCTATTAATTTAACATTAGCCATAGCATAGAAAAAGAAAAATTTAGAAACATTTATTCTCCCCAGCTGTTTTTCTTTTTTGTAAATGTTTTATTGCAATGTATGCATGTTACTAGTGTCTATTAGAATGTGTAGCATTGTTTTTTCAGTTAAATATATTTTTTTTAGCCTCTTTCCTCATACTTATGAAGTTTGGGGGGCGGGGGTGGAGAACCCTCTTTCAGTTGAAATAGGAAGCTAAAATTCTGCCAGTATATTACTATTTACAAGTCTAAAAATATTGGGGAGTGTCCTGGTATCTAGGAGAAACATTTTTTTTATACATGTATTTTTGAACCAGCCTAGTGGACAATGAATAGTAACGCTAATCAGTGGTGTTCCCATTGAGTATATTCCATATACGCCATATACTCTTAAACATTTATTAGACATATAGGGTATACACTCAAGTTTTAAAAATTTGCATATTATGTATATGATCGCATACACATATTGTGCATAAAATTACTGGGAGTACACCCTCAGAAAAACTGACGGGAACATCACTGACACTAATTTATTATGGTAGAATACAGGGAAATATGGCCTTCACGGGGCACAAAAATAACTCAGCACGCATAAAGTTAACATGACAAACCTGGACCAAAAAACCCTCATTGTACTCCCCTACTATTGTAACCACACTCTACCAACGATGTTGGGTGCGCTGAATACCATCATCCTCAGTATTTGGTGCCATGAGGGAATCTGGTCACCTGTTGGCGCATAGCATTAACAATGTCCTCTCTTATTGCAAACCGCCTACTACATATTGGTTTTTTAATCTTGCAAATGATATCTAAGTCACAGGGAGAAAAATCGAGAGTACGATGGGTGCTCTAATTCTTCCCATCCCCGACGTCGGAGTAGCTGCAGTCCACACTCTGTTTTATGTGGTCTTGCACACGATTCACCAACTGACTGATTTCTCAGCACTCGCTGCGCTACCAGGAGCGGATCTAGTTGGGGGCCATGGCCCCTCCCAAAGCCTTGTGATTTCAGGAGTTCTTTAAGGAAAAAAATATGAGAAGATAACAAAATTTAACACATGTATTTTACTGGAAAAGAAGTATAGGCCTTAATTGGGAGATAAATTATATCCCTATCCTCAAAACAAAACTTTTGTTTCCAAAATCTTTAATTAACTACAGACACTTGGACGATCTCTAAATGCTGCGGTTCTCAGAGTATACTTATTGTTCACAAGACCAAAGAGAGCCTAAATTTTCGTTTTTATGGTTTTAATTTCGAAACTAGGAGGAGAACCCCCTTTTCCCGTGCCCTTTCACAAATGCCTTGATATGTAGCAAAAAATTGCATTTTTAAGTCTTTATTTGGAAAAAAATGTCAACGGAAACTAGCTTATCCAGCCCTTATCACTTAACTTACTTAAACAACTTAAATGAATTTTTTTGGGACTTCAACTACAAACGAGTTTTGATAGGACCCCCCTCCCTCCTTAGTTTATATCGTGATGATAGCTTTAAAAGGAGGTTTTTTGGAGGAGCTCACGAATCTTCCATCCCTTTCTAAAATATGTATAAATATAGTTAAAAATCGAATTTTTAGAGCCTCAAAGGCAAAATATTTCCAGGAAGGAAGGATTCTAAGCACCTTCACACTTCTTTTAATGTAAGCAAACATTACCTAAAGGTGCATTTTTAGGCTGGACAGCTGAAGAGCACCCCTCCTCTTCTAACTTCTCAATGTATAATGACAGAATATTTTGGTTTCTAAGCTTTATTTTCAAAAAGTATTTTCGGGCCAGCTCCCGGCGAAACCTGACCTTTCTCCGTACATCATCAAAAACATACAAAATGTGTTTTTAATTTCCTAATTTTCAGAAATTACTGGGAAATTTAAATTTTGAAACATTTTCGAGGGAGATTCCTAAATCCACCCCCTCAGTTAATGCCTCGATACCCCGAAAATTGAGTTTTTAAAAATTTTATTTTAATAAAATTTCTGGGGAGTTATCAGGGCCCAATTTCTCAATAGGCAGAGTAGGCAGCTGCCTAAGGGCGGCAAACTTTTCAGGGGCGGCAAATTTGCCATTATAATACACATTTTTTGAATTAAATTGTTAGTCTTGAAAGTAAAATATTAGCATTCTTTCATTTTCCACAGAGACAATTTTTCGGGATAAGATATATCTTATGAAAGTCATATGTTTTTCAATCATGGTATTTGCCAAATCGTCAGCAAAATTTGCCGAATAAAAATTTTTTTGGGAGATCACTGATCATTTCATCGGGGCGCCTCAGAATGTGAAACGCCATCATTTCTTCATAAAGTTTGACAGTTTGAATCTGGGGAACACTTTTTTACGTTTTTTTTGAGTCAAGGATATTTTGCTTCTTAAAGGGAGTTAGGGGGCGAAGATTTCAAATTTGCCTAGGGCCGGCATGGAGCTAAATTCGGCCCTAGGGAGTTCAAAAATTTCGGATGGTCCCCTCCCAAAACTGTGCGCTACTATATACCAGCTACAACACAGTGATTAGTTCCTGTTCTGCATATACTCTATCTTTCATGCGATACACATACGATTATAATCCGTTCATTTATCTACAAGAAAACAAAATAGTTGTCATGGCCCGTACCAACACTGGTGCATCAATTTCTCAAATCCAGGAGGGCAGTTGGCTCCCCTGTCTAAATGATGGACTTGGTGGCAATGTCGGTGAAACATCGGCCGATGTTGCAATATCTTCCAGACGTTTTTCAAGACGTGTTCGTTTAGTCCTGATATAATCAGCCCTTGAGCAGCCGTCTTTGGACGAGATACGAACAATTAACTTTACAATCTAGAGGCATCTTTTTGTTTTGAAAATAGAGTTCTGGTTTATTGGTCCTCGTCCTGCCCCTCTTCTTATAGTGAACCTAGAGTCCTATAAGAAAAGGTAGTTTTCATGCAGTGGCGCTAAATGAACCAAAAGGCACAGTTGTGTCGTTGCTCCCTTTGACTTTAAAGTCAAAACAAGTAAAGACTGCATAAGGTTCTGAGGAAGAGCTCCTGAAACCTACCGCCCGCCCCTCATCATCTATACAAATAGCCTAAAGCAGTTTTAGGTCTTCCACTTCGAAAATTTTCGTTTGAGGAGAGCTAGGAACTCTAGGGACAGCCTCCGAACACTGACTTTCTTCTGATATCATTAAAGATCAACTAAAACACACTTTTTTACATCAATTTTAAAAGGATTTCGGTTGAGGCTTGAGGACCGGGTCCTCAGTCTAGGAAGATTGGGCCCCCGCACATTGGGCGCCGTCGATTGGCCTCCGGGAACATTGGGGGCCGAGAACTTTGGGCGCCGAGCATTTTGGGCGCAGTTAACTTTGGGCACAAGAACAATGGGCGCCGAGCATGTTGTGCCCAATGTTCCCGGCATGCACCCAATGTCTGCGGCGCCCCATCTTCCCATTTCGGCATTCAAAGGAGTGGTACGGTGTCCATCCCCACAAAAACGATACCCTCCCCCCTCCATAAGAAAAGAAAAGAGACTCCACAAATCATCAGGGGTCATCACGACGGTTTAGCATGATCAAAACTCCTGCTAAGTTGTCGTTTCATGAGAATTTCAATGGTACGATCTGCGCTACAACCCCAGCAACTCTCTCGTGGGCACACCTGACATGGTTAACTATCTGAAAAGGCATAAACAATTGCTTGTATAGTATGGTTCTGATAAAAAGATGTATGACCTTGAGAGAATTCATTTCAGTGTAGGCAAAAGAAGATAGGGATACTCGAGGGGGAGGAGGAGTCCTGACGCAGACTGCGGCATTGATATATTTCAGGAGGGGGAATAGTTTTAGAAGTTTTTGATTTTTTTTTTTTTTTTTGTCTTATTTATGGAGATGCTGTGTACCATTTGAAGGGAGGATTTGATTAGGCGGAATAGTTTTTCAGGGTTCCTGATATCATTTTGAGGGGGTTGTGATTGGAGGATAAACGAAGCGTTCGAGGGGTTACTACTCTGCCTATCCTCCCAAGAACGAGATCCCCGAATGTGAGATCAAAAATCCTCTAAAATACCCGCCACCCTATTAAAATTGCAATGGTACAGTCTACGTCATGAACCCTATACCCCTTGTAAGCTTCCCCAACATATATTTGTCTGAAAAAGCTTAATCGAGCAATCGTAAGTATGGCTCTGATAAAAAGATATTTGACCTTGAGAGAGTTAATTTCCATTTCGAAAGAAAGAAAATAGTATTGTTAATTTCTTTCACTACTAAAGCTAACCGCAACAGTAGGTTAGCTTTAGAAATGATTTTTTTAGGAATTGAGGATTATATGGATTATATTGGGAACCTCCCTGTAAATGATAGCATTCTTAAACTCATCTTTAATTTCGAAAAAAGAAAAAATCAGAGGGAACTTCAAACCTACTGCACCCTCTTTCCTCTATTGATAACAAAGCCTATGAAAAGTTGCTTCTTTATAACTTCTGTATGAAAAAAATCTCGAGGAAAACCTACCCTTAAAGTATTCTACAATTGCAGGGGTTGTGCGTCATTGCGTCAAGAGGTTTCGATTTTGAAATTTTTCCGATGGAGACCACCGAACCCATTCCTTATCTGGCAGTTTGTCACTAAAAATAGCCTACAATTTCGTTTCTCAGAATTCAGTGAAATTTTTCTGAAGAGGACTTCCGAATATTCCTCTCATAATCACCGAATAGTGCTTTTAAAGCATCAATTTCAGAAAACTTGTAGGAGGAGCCTCCAGTCCTCTAAGTCAAATTAAAACGTCTTCAGATTAAAAAAAAAAAAAAAAATCAAAAATCGAAATTTATATAAATCAATTTAGAAAAGTTCTCTGAGGGAAGCTCTGCACTCCTTAACCCTCACATCACAAAAATTGCGTCTTTATATACCACTAAAATCGTGTCCCCTCCTAAATATATCTATGTATAATGTATATATACTTGCGTCTGTGCATCAAATAAAACGTTACCATTGCGTTAATAGAAAGGTAAGCGATTACGACCGTCTAGGCCCGGATCTGCGTGCCCGCTGACCCCACAGTGCGGGGGGGGGGCCACGTCCTTAAGGGGCCCTACGCAGAAGAAATGGGAGGGGAAAAAAAAGCATTAAAGGCTTGTTAACGTTTCAAATATACACTGCCTTGTGGGGAGGGTCCTACAGATTTTGCTGCAGAGGGGGGGGGGGGGGGGGAGGGCAAAATTTAGGGTTTATAACAGTCAAGGAAATTTAAATTATTCCTTAAAATTTAAGGAAAGGTCGTCATGAAAGAAGTATCAGCAAAGTTTACTCAAAAACGCTATTTATTAGCTTTACACAGAAACACAAAGAGTCAGACCTTGGCTAAATTAGGGAACTAACCAAATCCCCCCTCAAAAAAAAAAAAATAAAAAAATAAATAAATAAATAAATAAATAAAAAAGAGGTAAACTCTCAACTGAACAGTTTGCGCCTACCCCCCCCCCCCCCCCCCCCCTTTCGATACGAGGTCACCCCGCATATACAATCACTTTTTTAATGTTTCATATATTGAATAGAATTCTACATTTTCGGATATATAGTCAGGTCTTAAATACCGTAAACGCTTATAGTCATTTTTGTCTCACTTTGTTTGGGTGATTTCAGCTTAACTTTTCCTAGTTCAAAATAAACCGTCGATAGAAAATGATAGTGTTGATCGATTCACGTATTTGAAGAAAGAAGAATATTTGCTTAATAAGTGTGCGTTTTATACTCTTCTCATGTCATTTGATAAAAATTAAATTCGAGTTTTGCATTGGACAGGCGAGTGTCCAGGATTTCATTAAGGGAGGGCTTTTGGTTTCAATGTTTTTCCATTCTTGCTTGCATTATCAGGAAAACACAACAGTGCCAAATAATTCATTTCTTTACACTGTTCCCAATGAGGGGCGTAGCGGTGGGAGGGGATATAAGTCAGAACCGTTATACTATATACATGTCAGAACCCTTATGAAATTCACCTTCTAGAAGATAAATTCTGGTTGCGCTAGTAACCTCAGTATTTACTCATTCTACTGCTTGTTTAGATTTCAAACCTGTTTACTGTGCACTAAATTTCAATAAGTACTAATATATTTCTAAAAAATCTTTTTTAATGACACATGTTTTCAGGTATTCTAAAATAATGCTTAATAAACTAAATAGTAAAAGGTTCGTTGCAAATGCAAATTATTTGCATTACCCAAGCACAATTACTATGCATATTCATTCATAGCAGCAACTCTTCCCTTTTTGTGAACCGCCTAAGTCATCATAGCCTTTTTATAAAAAGCAATATTAAAAATGACTTGTGTTGACAGCCCATTCAGTGGTTCCTCCATCACTGCTTTTAGGAGAATATGATTTTAGTCAATAAAAAGAGGACACTCCTAAATTGCCAGGAAACTTCCCAGAGAATTTTTTTCCTAACTGCTGAACCCTAACTTCAACATTAAAAGTCAAATCTAAAAGTCAAATATGAACTTTTCTTCATTTGACTTTCTATTATGTTTTTCACACTGGGAGGGATTCAATCCCTAAATCCCCCCTTTGGACACAGCCCTGGAATTGAAAGGAGGAAAACTACACTGTGGCCATCCGTTTCGGATTTTAAGGCTTTGTCCTGTATTTTGTAGAGGTCATTCAATAAATTATGACGTTAAAATTTAGTTGTCTAGTTCTTTAAATGAAGAGTTAGTTTCAAGCCAACCCCCCCCCCTCCCTCCCCGCCCAAGGTTTTTTTTATACCAATTGCCTCTGGACATTGACACAAAATAGTGAATCGGGGATACACAAGCATCATCAAAGTTCAACTGTATACAAATACTATAGAATTATAACTGTCCGAGTCCATCGGGCCCGAACTCGGATAATTGGACAGGCAATTAAAGGATGTCCATGACTGAAATGAAATTAAAGATATTTTTTAAAATGACTCAAGTTTTTTGAAGAGAGCAAATGTCTGTTTTTGTAAAATTTAGTAAAAAGTTATTATCGTATTGTCATGTGTGTTCAAGCTTAGGATTGTAGCTGTTAATGCTGGTACAACATTTTCTGAATTGCAGAATGAAATGGGGAAAAAAAAAAAAAACAGAAAAACTAAAACTTTCTAGTTTTTTACTACAAAAAAAGATGATTATGAAATCTTTTAAAATTCAGTGAACTCCAATCATCTGAATCAATTGGAACCGGACCCCATTCAAATAATTAATTTTCTTCAAAAAACAGGGTCTATTTCAATTAATTACTGAAGGTATGCATTAAATAAGGGGGAAAACTTATTTTCAAAGAAGAGCTTTTCATTGATGAATGTACTTTTAGGGCTATACATTAGCAGAGTGGCCATAGGTTGCAAAAATAGTTTGCTTCATATATAATATATTTACCAAGATGTTACTTTATGTTTTTTACCTCAGAATATTCAATGCATCATTGAAACAGGAATCCAAATGTTAAGCTAGTTCTCTTAGTAAAAAGCTTTGAAAGCAGAATAAAGGGGAGAGTAAAAATGAATAAAATAACTCACTGGCTTTGGTTTAAAGATTAAGCCCCCCCCCCCTCACCTTTAGAAGGTGGATGTAGGCCTGCATTACTGGATGTAACTAAGAACAAACTTTATCTTTCAGTTAATTTTCATTAGTGAAACCATGTCAAATTGGCTATGCTATCAGGACAATAAAAATTTGAAGAGAAACAAACTGTAACTAGTATGTGTCATTATAAACTAGTATGTTGTGGCTATCACGAAACTTTCTTCTATATCTTTCTTATAATTCTGATCCCTCACCACTCTTGACGAGGAAGCAATATTCCCAACAAAAACAAAATTACACATGCAAAAACTTGACGACCATCCCAATGTCTGAATTATCGCAAAATCAAAGCAGAGTGAAAATTGAAGGTTATTTTAAAAGACTTGCTTGAATTAGCTACAAATATTTTATTTTTTAAAACATGAGATGGCAACAGTTAAAAGTTTCAAATCATTTTGAGATAATATTTCCAATCATTTCCATACAATTAAAATTACAAGGAATACGCAGACGACAGTTTATTACGATTTATCTTTCTCATTGTTGCATTCATAAAGCTATTTTTATTCGCAAAAAAAAAAAAAATCAGCACCTCTTGGAGCAATTGGCGTGAAAATTGAACCAATGCCTGTTTCATATGAATTCACATTTACTCCGAATTTCATGCAGAACGTAACATTACTTCTTGAGATATGGCACTCACAATGGAAAAAAAGGATGTTCGATTACCCCACCCCCTTTTCAGTTGTTGACACCAAAATAAAATCAGCTCTTATACCTTCTAAGGTCTACCTGTCAATAAATTTTTGTTCGATTCCGTTCATTATTTCTTGAGATACAGCAGTCACAATTGAAGACAAAAAACGTTCTATAGCTCAACCCCCGTTTGAGATACCGACACCAAAAATGAATCAGCACCTGCTCCTGTTAATGGCAACATACGGACCAATATTTGTTTGATTCCGCCAGGTACTTCCAGAGGAATAGCAAGCACGCGTAACTCAAGAAACGTCCCATTGCTCCACCCCCCTTGGAGGAATTCGAGCCAAAAACCAATGGGCACAAGTTCACATTGAGGCACATATGTGTACCAAATTTTGTTTGATTTCATGTGGTAATTTTTGCTGTAGAGCGACCACAAAAAACTGGTCACACACGTACGTGACACACAAACACTACTCAGCACACCCCAAAACGTTCAAATCTATCAAAATTTGAAAATTTGCACGAATTCAATACTTTTTTCTATATATTAGATATAGAAGAAAGTAAAAATAGTTTAACCCATATTAAAGTACAGGTAACTTGAATAATTAAAATATCCTAAAATTTTCTACTTTTGATTTTCCAAAATTGCAGAGAAAAAAAAATAATAATATTCTTCATGTACAAGTATATTTGGAGTTCTTGATTGAGAATTATTAAAATTGTTTTAATAATATTCTGATTTAGGTCTTAATTGTATTGTGAACAAAATTATACATATTATTTTTATTTTTCAAGAGAGGACTAAAATGTAAATTTTTCCATAACCATCTCTCTTCGTTACAACCTTAAAATTTCATGATAGACGTTGTTCACTGTCGCACTTTATTCTGACTGAATAATAAATAGCCAATTTATCTGCTTTAAAATGATTGATTTGTTTTTAACAAATAAAGTACAAATTTGATAATTCATTAACAGCAGTTTTCATAACTTCAGACTTTCAGCTGTATATTTTTATCATTTATTTACACTGTATATTTTTATTATTTATTTACACATTTAACTCTTTGCACTAGACATTTTTTTCTTGCTGAATTTTCATTTCCAAAATTTGAATGGAATAAGTTAATTCCCTGGTATCAAATAAAATTGAATATCTTCTCAGATACGGCAATATATCACATAATGCATAGGGATTAAAATTATTTTTGATGTAGAAGTAGAAACTTTCTAAAATTACATGGAGATGTTTACTTTAAAGTTAAAAAAAAAAATACAGACATAATCCAAACAAAGTTTTGTGAATAAGAGTTTTATATGCATTTTACAGGTACATTCATAGTCCATGATTTCAATACATCTTTTTTATAACAATAAAAATTCAAAAGTAGTTGATATAAGAATACATAAAATAATTCTCACAAGATTCTCAAGTTAAAGTACATTTTAGAATCTTAATACACTGAGTAATTGAATTATCATTCCACTCGAAAAGCCTAGCGCACCACATTGCTAATATTAGACAAAACAGAGCAACACATCATTTAGGATTAGTAGTAAAGTGAAATAGTCTGTTCAAATCTTCAATTTTTGAGGAGATATCCAGATAGAGCACAAGTATCTTCAAAACATACAACTGGTAACATCAACTGTTGGAGGGGTAGGGGTCCAGGAGCAGTATTTTTCAAAGAACTAAAACCTACAAAATATAGAATAAGTACAGTTAATACAAATAAACAAACTCGGGGAAAAAAAGGAAAAGTTCTAGGATAGTTCTTTAGAATTTATAAGCACATGCATTTTCAAAATATGTAACTGTATGACCAATAAATGCATTATATCATTTAATGTTTTTCCAGACTAAAAATAGGAAAAGAAAAGATTAAAATAGAATTACTACAGGAGCATATGAAAACAATACAATTGTTTGTATAGATACTTCAAAACAAATAAACAGATTGCATGGGCCCAGCAGTGTCACTATAATCAATTTTTTTTCAACTTAAAGCATCTAACAAAGTTTCCACAGATTGTAGAGCTGCAGAGTAATAAATTATATATTTATGATTTAATACATCTTTTTCACCAGTACAAATATAACTGTTTTCAACAATATGTTTACATGCCAGAAACCGGAAGCAAGGCCCACATAGTATCCCTTCGACACCAGTCTTCATTTCTTCATCAAGATTTTTTTCCCTGGCTTGTTTATCACTCAATTTGATATTACAGTTACCCCTTGTTAAATTGTGCTTTTCGGGGGACAAAGAAAAAGCACGTATTATGCGAAAGCGCGAAGTAACCAAGGTTATAAAAAATTGTCATCCATCCAACACATACATGTAAATTAGCATTCACTCTTTTTGACATGATTTTCAAAAGGTTTCGATATATTTCAAGAATTTACTATCGCACGTATTGAAACTTATACAAGATTCAAATTGAAGTAAATTTTCAGCGTCAATATGAAATGGTGACTAAAGATGATCTTCATCAAGAGTGAGCATTCCAATACCCTCTTATTCCCAAGGGACTTTCTAATCCCTTCGATTTGCAGTAGAAAGGATGTGAAAAGTAAAAGTAACCAGATTGTTTAGAGAACTCTTTTGCCCGTCCAAAGCATTCTTCCTTTCTTTGATGCAAATCTTGATCTGTGGAACCAAGCACAAATCTTTTCTGTGCTAACAGGCAGTCAGTGAGGGTGTATGTTCTCTTCTACTTAGACCAGTATGACACCTGCCTGCTCTCTCAATCACTGTAAAGGTCTTGGTATCAATACAAAAGAAAACGTGAAGTAGTTTCCAAGCTATATCTTAAAATGAAATATACTGCATGTATGTACATTTGGATAACAAGAGTTGCCACTGCTTTTCCAGCGAATTCAGAAGTTATTAAATACAAACAAAAAACCTGACTGCGTAAAAACCAAAAAAAACTAAAAAGAAAAATGTATAAGCCCAGTAGTTTAGAATGTTATTAAGTACTACTGAATAACTACACCATTGAAATAGTTTTATAACCGTACACAGGTAAGACAACAGTGGGACAGGATCAACAGTGGGGGCCCATTCCTTTCTGATTCAAGGAACCCCATAAAATTTGAATGGGCTCCGACTGTTGATCCTTCTCTTCTGCTTTTGAATTTATGATTAGTCTTATCTGTGTACAATTATAAAACTATTTCAATGGTGTAATTATCAGAAATACTTAATAACATTCTTAACTACTGGGCTTATACATTTTTCTTTTTAGGTTTTTACGCAGTCGGGGTTTTTTTTTTAAATATTTCTTTTTTATTTTACACTTTTTAGTTAATTTTCATTGACTTAGATGATTATGAGAGGATACACTTCTCAATCTTGTCATTTTATTGAGAGAGTTTGTATCTTGAGGTTTATTAAGTAACTTGCGGTGGTCTAAACTACTGATAATTAGTCCCTCTAGGCAGGGCCCGATTAAAATATCGATGGGTCCTAGGCCAAATACTTTTTTGGGGGCCCCTGTATTCAAACTTTATAGCATTAGCCGTCGGCTGAATAAATTTTAGCAAGACTTAAGTAATTTCAGACATTTAGGGGCCCCTAAATATCGGGAGCCCTAAGCCCGGGCCTAGTTGGCCTGTTCAGCAATCAAGTCCTGCTTCTAGGGGCCTAACTCGGCTTAAAGCTACATGTGCATGACCTTCAGCAAAAGCAGCCTGTATAACTCATGCTGGCGCGAGCTAAGAAACGGCGTCAGTCAAATCTCCCAAAACTAAAAAAGGTAGACAAGAAAGTACATAACGCAAAACTCAGTCTCCTGAATCACGACAAAAACAAATGCAACATGTTAGAGATGAAAATTGAATTAGTAGACTTCCTTTCTTTTGGTGCTTATTGCACGGGTTTATTTTGATGAAGACTACAATCTGAGTGTCTTGCCTCCCTTACGCATGATATATTTTTTATTTCAGTAGATTACATATAAACAACACATGAAAGAATTTACATCAGAAAGAGGGGGAAGTACATGCGGAGCGAGGGTGGGAGTTGAACCCACCGCCAACGTTAAATATGCTCGTGGTCTCAATGTCCTCCAAGTGAAACGATACCTTTGGGGGTGCTAGTACCAGGTAGCTATTAGCTCCTGGACTAATTCTAAATTCTCATTAACTGTTCAATCCGGTGATGGTGCTGCCATCTATCGGTATGGTATAAAAAATAATGGAAGCAAGGCACTTAGTATGCAGTCCTCGACATAAATACAGTTGTGACTCGGAAGCGGAAGTGTGAGAAAGAATCGCTTAGACCACTCGGCCACTGAGGCGGGACCGCCGCGAATCTTAAGAGAGAAGGGAGGAAAACATGGACATGAGAACCGGTTCGCTTAACTAGATGGATGTCCATGTGGTAGAAAAGTGATTCCTTTTCAACCAACGATCGTCCGCCATTTTGTGGGCAAATACTTCCCACTGCACATCCAATAAGCTTACTATGGGTTCGTTTTCCGCAATTTTTGCGGGGATTTTCCATTTTAAAGTACCACTTTCAATGGAACATCTTATTTTTTGAAAAAAAAAAAAAAGTCTCAAAATAATTTTGTATTGGAAATTCACTATTGGAGGTAATTTCAGAACAGAAAATAGATTTCGCATCTTCCTAATTTGTAACTCATGTTTTATTCGGCTATTTGAAACATTAAAGTACCTACCTTTCTCGTCGACGAAAAACTAATTTAGGGTTTTATGGATTCCGGGTAAGTCAGTTTGAATCTCTAGAGGCCATTCATTGATTACGTAAGGATGATTTTGGCAACTTGCTTACCCTTACATGGGGGAGGGGGGGGGGTCGAAAGATTTTTCACCCCCTCATCTTACGTAAAATTCCATTTCGATTTTCAAAATAATAAAATAACAAATCTTACATCGCTGGAATCGTTATTCTTTTTTTAAAAACCTTTAAGTGTAAAAAAAATATTTACTAAAAGGATTCTAGACTGAATGTTTTTTCGATAAATATTTTTTGTATATAATGAAATACTAATTTAAAATAAGACATGCAATACACAGTGCGATACTTTTATTATATTTTACACTATTCATTCTATGAAAAACAAGTAAAAACAGCTCATCCTTATACGTTTTTACCTTCCCGAAGAAAATAAAATATGATCCTTGCCAAACCACTTGACCGCACAATTTCTAATATAGAATATCGACTTGAAAATTGCCCCTTCTTTTTCTTATTCTATTATAGCAAAAAAAAAAAGCAAAAATGCCTTGTTCCATTTTTGCAATTTAAATAGTATTTTCGCATTTTTCAAAAAATGTGACCATAGTGGAAACCTTGATTGAGACCAGAACATTATAGGTGCTTTTCAGGCCTTGACACAAGCAGTTTTTTTGGGGAGACAATATTTTTTTCAGAAAATGAGTGAGAAAAAAAAGAGCACACTGAATAGATCATATAAATGCATTTTAAACAACTTATAACAACAATTTTAAAATGACATGTAGAGAACTTACCCTTGCCACCTTGTTCAACAAGTCTCTTTCAATGGAAAGATATCAAGGAAATTAGTCAACCTTTTCCATGTTCAGATTGCTCAATTTGAGGTCAGTTCAGTCGATTCACAGGGAGACTGCAAAGAAGGAAATATGTAAAGCAGGAAGATACTGGGTTTAAAGCCCAGTTTTATAGGAAAAATATCCGCTTTGTAGAGGAACCATCGTTGAAGACAGGATGCTTAGGTTTTCTGCAAAAAAAAAAAGGCAATTTAAAGAAAGAATATGATTAACATGAACTGCATGCATTGGGGACAAATAGTTACCTATTTCACAAACTACTTTGACAAATTGTCAAATTTTCATCTTAGTAGTAACTACCCAGGGTTGGCTTTCTGCCGGCAGAAACTAGTTTTTGCCGTGCCAGTGGCAGAAACTGGTTGTAACCGGTAAAAACCGGCAAAAACTTAAAAGCATTTTTAATTACTTAAGTGATTGCTAAATGATATTCGTTTAAGTAAACTAAAAAATGAAACTTCATTTCATCATTTAAAAAAAATAAAATTCTATGCTAATGCCCTTGATTTAGTTCGAGAAGGGAACTTTTCATTTGCAGATGCTCGTAATGTTTGGATTAATTTAACAAAGGACGAAAAATCATATAGGTGCTCAGGAAAGAGGAGCGACATACAAAATTAAAAGGCATTTCAGATTTTAATTTGCTCACTTATATGCTTCATCTAAATTGTTTGTGATCGAAATTATCACGTGCTTCAAGAAGAAAGTGCCAGAATTTTACTTGCCAATATTAACATAAATTTTGTACCTAATGTCACAGCTTTGCAAAATAAATTGGCCCTATTTCTCGAAACTTATTTTCCAGTCGAATTTCTCCCACTACCCCAGTTACTACATGGTGGACCAGTTTAAAAAAAAAAAAAAAAACAATAGATGAAAGTTTCAAACATTGCTTGTTCCTTCATGCATTGCCTGCTAGCTCTTCTGTTGCAGGAATATTCTAAAGTTTCTCATTTGTACATATTAGATGGAGAAACTGTTTAGATTTTAGAAATAACCTTTTTGAAGAAGCAACTGCAGGGTCCAAACAATGTAATATTTGATTTTAAATTGTGGTAATATAATTAAAATGTGCTTTGGTTAATAATTATTTTTTCCATGCACTTCCTATTGCATGTCAATAATTTTTTTTAAAATTATTATTTTGTGAGTTTTTGCCAGTTTCTGCCGCAACTGTGGCAGAAAGTGGTTTTCGCCATGCCAGTTTAACCGGTTCCTACCAGTGGTTTTAACCGCCTCCGCAGAAACTTGCCAACCCTGTAGCTATCAGAATAGAGGCTCTATCCTTTGAGGAATGCACTAGCCCAAAATACACCTTGTCATCATATAATTCCATCAATCAAATATTGTTTTGAAAATTACAGATTATCAGGGGCTCTCAAACCCCTGTCCCTTCTTAGATGGCAGGACGTTTTCACCCTAGGAAGATTTGAAATTATTACATGAAAACAAATCACTTGTTGACGATTTGCAAAGCAGAGGAGAAAACACAGCATTTAACTTACTTTTACCACATTGAAACATACTTAGCATAAAAACGCATCGAGTTATATGCTTGTAGAATCGTAATGTCATGAATACAAGAAGTCATAAAATCCACCTCGGGAAGATGCTCAATATTGTTTGATATTAATTTTCAATTTTACTAATTAGCCTGCTCAAAAATTAATTTCACTCTGCTGCAATGCTTGTAGCTAACATTACAAACAGACCGGCCCAATATAATAGTTAAAACAAAAATAACATACTTCGTATATAATTATACAGAACACAGTGAAACAACCATTTAGCTCGAACACCGTTGATGCGGAATTAAATATTACGTTACAAATATAATGTATAATATTATGCACAAGCAAAAATAACCAGCGTACTTTGCATTGATCAGTACTTAAAATACAAAATTAATAATCTCAAATGCGAACGATAAGGTATTAAACGACTTAAATATTAGAATGAATACATTAAAGATTCAATATATATTTTCTAAGCCAACAAGAAATATAAATAATACACAATAAATATCTACAAACTGAAACTATTATGGTTAATGACTGATCAATTAAAAAAAAAAATGATACAAACGTCGGAAAATTCAAAACCACATACCTCCACCAAAAACTGCTCGAACGTAAAAAAAAATGGCTTCCTTCCGGAAAAACATGAATACCCTGCCAATAATCTAATCGCCAGATATACAAGCCAACGCCAAGTGCCGGTTAGATCAAAAGATGGACAATTTCTTTGGAGTGCCGCGGTTGACCTATTGTTCTCCGGTCAGGTTTTCCTCGAATGTGCAAACTCGACCTTGTGATCTCGTCTTCGGACGTCCTCCGGATGCGCCTTCATCGCCTGAGGATGTTGTGAGGCCCTTCTTGTCCCCATCCAGGATCTCCAAGCCCGGTTGGAAGACGTTCATAACTTCGCACGAGAGCGAATCAACATCACGGCGGAGAAGATGAAGACCCGATACGACACAAGGTCTACTGGACATGAATTCAACGTAGGTGACAAGGTTTGGTTATGGAATCCCATCTAGAGTCCCTATATGAAAACGTAGTTTTCAGAGTTGCGACAACGCGGCATCATTTTCCTATTGGTCGAAGACCGCCTGAGGCAGTGTTTCTTCTTCTCCCGTAGGATTAACATGGAGCGTATGACAGTGCTGTGGAAAAACCCAAAATATGGAAAATTAAAGGTGAGTCCAAGATTTTAATGCTCATATTACTGTTCTACAATGTTCAAATTATACGTGTGTAGCTTTACTTGAGTGAGTCCATTCCTATTTCTTTAACTATCGCGTAATTATATCAAGAACATGTGTTCCGGTGTGCTAAAATTCCCTTCTGACACTTTATTTGGGTCTTTTATAGTTAGTTTTCCTGTTAAATTGATTATCCCAATCACAACGTTATTGAAAAACAACACTTTAAGACAAGGCAAAAGTTTAAATTGTGTAAATTAAATTTTTTTAACGATAGATCTCTGTATTCGGTTTGGCGCGATCAATTTCGTGCTTGGCGACGAGTGGAAGTAAACAAAACATACACTTGTGATGTACGTGAAGATGTCTTAACTTGTGATTTGTATTATAAATGCTGTATGTAGCAGAAATTTTTTTAAAAAATAAATGTGACTTAATATTAAAACCCATTTTAACTTATGTTTTAATGTTAGGGTTTTTATTTTTCCTGATCATTGACAAAAATTGACTTATGTATCGTTTTTAATATTCCTTCAAGCTATAAAACTCCAAGTTAAATCTTCTCTTTATGCAACGTAAGTATTTACAGTGTCAAATTTTTGTTTTTTGAAAGGAGATGCAGAGGAAATAAAATGCTTATAAATTATAGAACTTTCAATGCTTGCTGGCAGTATCTTTTAATAACATTTAGATTTAAGGAAACGATTTGTTATGATTTTCTGCCAAATATGTATTAGTTAAAAATTTTAAAAAAAAATGTCAATTCGATTATGAAATTAATGTCACCACATGAATTTGCCAAAGCGTTTGAGGTGGATATGAAGTAGAACACTTGCTTGACACACGGCAGTTTTATCGATTTGAAAAACGCGTATAAGTGAAAAACGCGTTTAACAGAGGTCGCGTATAAGCGAGAGATCACTGTAATTCTATCTTGATTAATGTGGAGTTAAATTTTAACTAGTGTGGAATTGCATTTTAAAATAAAGGCTGTCATCGTGGGGTTTTGAGATTATCTGTAAAGATAAGGGTTCGAAAATATCCGATATTTTGATATATAGTCGAGTCCCGACTTACGCGAGGGATGCGTTCCAAGACCTCTCGCGTAAGTCGAAATTTCGCATTGTGGAAAAAGTATGTGTAAAAACTTTTATAAACATAACCAATCAGTTAGACACGCGTGTAAACACAACCTTAAACAGTTAAAAACCTTTTCTTAACCATACGTTACTGCTTCTTGCATAAAAAACTGAATTTTTATTTGTATTTAAAAAAAAAGCTGTTTTATTCGACATAAAATACTGCTATGATGCACAAAAACAATGATCAATGGGAAAGAAAGACATAAAATAAACCAGTACTGTACGTACGGCATGTAGTAAGGAGAACAAATGCCCTATAGTTGTACTGTACATTTGATTCAGTAATGATATTTGTAACTTAAAAAAAAGTGAAAATGATGATTTATGCTGCAATTATTCTAATATATTTTTAAATACAGTTGCTTCATTGGTTCTTTTATAAAGTTTCCATCCATGGCATTACCCCTCTTCCTGGTTTCTTTAATTTACAATAAAAAACAGCTTCCATTTTCATAATTTTTGCATTTTGCTTGGATACTATTACTCGGTGAACTTTCATGGATTTCCTTTTCTTGACTTTTAATTGTACGTATGGAAGATTCACTCATACCGCCATACCTAATTGTTGTGCGGTCGAAGGTAATCCCTTCGAAGCATTTTTTGGTTCAGCTTCAGCTTTTCAAGAAGCTTTACCTTTTCTTTAATTGTCAGAAAAGTTCTCCTTTTCTTTCTATCTTCACGAACTTTAGACAAAGCAGCGCTCCTAGGTGTCTTTATATTTCGTTAACTTTCGCATTTAGAATGAAAAAAAAAATGGAAAATGAGAAGTAGTTATTTATATAAGCGATAAAAGACTAGTACAGTGTGGGTACTTCTGCTCTCAGTGATTCTAAAGGGATGAAGGTCCGTTCACGAAAACAACTTACTCACCGCAGTGCCTTTCCGAAAATTTTCATGTTGCGGGCGAGGAATTCGCGCCAGCTCAAAAATTCTTTACTGTTGAAAAAATCGGGTTATAGCCATTTTGCGTAAGTCGGATCGCTTTGTAGCGGGAGTCGACTGTATATTGGATATTTTGATATTTATCCGATGTTTTCAACCAATGCAAAATCAAGTGTTTAGTAACTGCTTCCTTAAATCAGAGTTATTTATTTTCTTACATTATTATTATAATGCATCAACTTTAAAAGTAATTTTTCTTTCATTATTTATATTCATTTATTACATGTTCATGATTTTGCCTCACCCACTCAAAAAGTAATTCAGTTGCATTCGAGATCATTTCAACCACTCATAAAAATAAATATATAAATAAATAAATATTCAATTTATCAGAGCTTATCTTAATTTGTTGAAGTCTTTAGAAAATCAGTACTTTTGTCAGGAAATAGAACATTGAAATAAAGGGGAATTCAAATGCTCTAAAACAGTGGCGCCCAACATACGGCTTTCAAAACTGATTCATGTGGCCAGCTGAAATATCAGGTATAGATAAATGAATTTACTAAAAAATGTGGCTTTATTTTAAGGAATTTAAATTCAAGCATCAGTATATTGCATTCTCTGTATTTTTACTTCACTTAAATTTATATATTAAAAACAAACAAAAACAGTTTATAATTAATTTCTTTATTATGCACTCACATTTTTTTCAATGTAAGCGCTTTGATGAGGTAGTGGCATTCGCATAAAAGTTTAAGACAGGAGTTCAATTTTTTTCCCCGCGATCTTGACTAAAACCATTAAAAAAATTAATTCATAGTTTTCTGAAAAGTACTCAGGACTGCTGAAATAACACTTTCTGGAATAAAATTTGTTCAATATAACTATACCATGTGATTTCATTATAGGATTTGTAGGACCATAGGAGCTATTTGTTGGTCAAAAAATAAAACAAAAAATATTAATATTATTCAAATAATTGGAACCCGTACAACATGCCCCATTGTCCAACGTGCCCCACCTTCCCCTACAATTTTGTTGTGGATATTCCTAAGTGAGGTGCAGAAAAAACAAGCAAGTTTTCTCACGGTTCCTAAAAAATTTAGAATCACGAACGTTCATTACTTATTTTAGTCATCATAAACTGATGATTTCTCTTCTTAAGAGCATGAGAAGATGATGCACAGTAACAAATATGTACATAATTTTATGTACGTAATTAAATGAAAAACAATCTATGCTAGTCAAAAGAGATTGATGAATTAGGTAAAATATTCCCCTGTAATATGTGTTTTACTTTTTCAAGTGTTTTTAAAACACACCCTGTTATTTGAAATTAAATTTTACAACACACTTAATGCAAAGTAGTTGAAATATAGCTCTGTTTCAATTTAAGTGTGTTTATTTATTTTCCATTTATAATTTTATGAACTAGTTTTAAAAAACATTCTTGCCAATTGTGTTCAGCCGTATTGATGATTTAGCACATTTGAAGAGTTTTACTTCTGCTTTTATATTTATTTGCCCTTAATGTTTTTTAAGTTTCTTCCAGATATTCTGCAACTTGAAGAAAGCTCAACTACCAGCTGAATTACAGCCCTGATGCAGATGTTCTAGAAAACTCATGATAGTATTGTACTGTTCGCTTAAAGAATTGTGTAATAGAATGATCTCCAATCTTTAGTTTACAAGGATGAACAGAAATCATTTTCCAAGTTTTATTAGCTTGACAGCTTTATCAAAACTAATGAAGTTGTTTAAAAAAATAATAAACTTCCATACATAATATGCCATTCATGTTTGTTATGCTTCTTATTATGCTGATGACTTCAGGAAATTTGTTGCCAAAATGGACTTTGGACTTTCAACAATGACATACAAACCAACAAAAATTTTGTGTTTAAATGCTAAATAGTGTAATTAAATGAAATTTTGATCTTCTTCATACAAACAGTGCTGTATTTCTGATTTGTCACTCTTATTATCATATTTATTATCATTCATTTGTACAATAATATTGAAATGTAAAGAGGTAAAACAAACAATAATTTTGCAACAGAAATTGAGAAATAGCTGGAATTCTGTTTTGATTCTCTAAATTTAGAGTTTTGAATTTGTTTTGTAAAACAAATGCTTTAAGGTTTATGCTCGTTTGTCATGTAAAAATATTGTTTTCAATTTAGATTTTTAATACATTTTTCGGGTATTCAATGCAAGGCTAATTTAAGAATTTTTAAAAATTTGGTAATAATAACCACATTTTGAACATGTGAATATTTTAAAGTTACGTTGCATTTCAGAAAACACAAAGGATTAATCTTTACTTATTTTGTTACTTAAGCAGTTATTGACAATAATAGTTTGCCCCAAAATCTATAAAAACTACAAATTCTGTTTTGTACCCTGAATTTGATTTTAATTGCCTAATGGAGAAAAATGTCTTTGTTTTCTCCTTTTTTTTTGTGTAAAAATGATAGAAATTCTATGTTTGAAATAACGTTTACAGATGTAACAAAAAAAAAAAATGAACATTAGAGACTTATGTTGTAATCTTTATGTGGTAATGACGTGAAGAATATTAGTATGGAATGAATGAGTTTTCTTCATGCTAAGTTGTATTTAAAATCTCTGTCAAAATTAAATGTAAACATTGCTTTTCCATGAACATTGAAAATAAGTACAAGTCCTCTACTGGTGCTGTGAATGATTTTTTTCTTTGTTTCCTTAAGAAAGTGTCTACTTTCCTTTCTTTGTAATATTGTTTTCATGTGAAAATATTGTTCAAAATTTAAGTAATATATGTATGATGCAGATAAATAAATAAATAACGATAGATACATTTGTTTCTTATTCATATGAGTTGAAAATATGTAGTGTTTAAAATTACACCTCTTCAACTCCTCAATTTATTTCTAAATGTTTCTATCTACATCAAATTAAAGTAATAATTTTGAACTTTATTCAAATTAATATTTTAACCAGGAGTGCCTACTGAACCACTAAAATATTTAGATGTTCTTGGTATCTTTTCTTTCTTTTTATGGGGCGGGGGGGAGGGGGTTACCTCGTTTTGACCATCTACCTATTTCTAGTATTGAACTTTCAAATTTTCCTTTGCATATTTATCTTTCAAATTTTTAATTTAATGTTCAATTTAATCACATTTAAATCAGAAAATTGTACAGGGTAAACTTAAACATGCAGTTTTAATTAGCATTTTTTTAATAGCAAACTATTTTAATTAGTGATATTGCTTTTTAGATGGTTACAGGAAATATTTTTAGATTTAAAACTCTTTACAACGTTTGCCTTTCCGAAACAAAAACAAGCAATTTCTAATGTGCATTATCTGTCATTCATTTATTTATTTTCAACTTCTTACCTTTTTTTATCTCTTTATTTATTTTGAATCAATTAAATTCTAACACATGGAGGTGAGAATTCACATGCTGCGAACCAAAAAAAGAAATAAAAATTATTACAAAAAAAAAAAAAAAAAAAACTGTCGGCAGATTTAAATGGATATATTTTTGCTGAAATTAAAAAATAATAAATAATTCCTTAGTTTTCACTGTAAAAGGCATGTGACAGCAAAGTTGCACTTTTTGAAGATTAGCCCATTAGTGACTGAAGTTTTTAATTGAACTAATGTTTTCTTTTTCGGATGAAAATGCTGAAAATTTTGTGTTTTAAATAAAGTTTATAGATACAATAACACCAAAAAGTAAATTGAACAACAGAGATCTATGTTGTTTACAACAACAACAAGATTACAACTATGAGATCATGCTATTGATCTGAAAACTTAGCATGAAATAAATGAGTTTTCCTCATGCTAAATTGTTTTCAATTTTTAGTTTTTGCTTTGTCATAAAAATTCAAAATAAGTACAAGTCCTTTTTTGGTGCTCTGAGTTGTTTTAATTTTGTTTCATTAAAAAAATGTCTACTATCTAACTACCTTTCATTCTAGTATTGTTTTGGTATAAAAATGTTGTTGAAAATTTTAAATAATAGATAGTGTACTTTCAAGAAATAAATATAAACTAATGGAGACATCTGTTTCTTATGCATATAAGAATGTTGAAAAAATATAATGTGTCAAAATACACCCCCCCCCCCTCCTTAACTTCCCAATTTATTTCTGAATATTTCTATCTGCATCTAGTTTCAAATAAAAATGACTTCTGATTAATATAATTTCAGTTTTCAACTTTATACAAATTAATCTATTAATTAGGTGTGCCCACTAAACCATTAAAATATTCAGAGGTTCTTAATCTCTTTTTTAGAGTGGGGGGGGAGGCGAGATAGGATCCCCGCAGTGTGGGGTGCCCCACGTCTTAAGGAGTCCAACGGCCTCTGAAATTTTTAAAAAAAAATTGAAAAAACCTAGCACTAAGACTTATTTAACGTTACAAATATACACTAATGGCCTCTGGGGAGGGGCTATACAGATTTTGTTGCAGGGAGGCCTAAAATGTATCGATCCCGGCCTGGATAGGATACCTTGTTTTAAGCTTCTACATATTTCTAGTATTACTCTTTCAAACTTTCCTTTGCATATACATGGGTGCCACACCCCTAACAGCACCCCCCCCCCCCCCAGTAGGTGGGCATCCCAGGCATATATTTCCTTCCGGAATTTTTAAGCTAATGCTAAACTTTGTTCCATTTAAATCAGAAAATTGTATATTTTTCCTTTTATAGAAAAAGAATAAATAAGTAATGCTTTTGATATCAATATAAGAAATATTTCTATGTTCAAAAATCTTTATAAAGCTTAATTTAATGTAGCCAAAACAAGCAGTTTTTTTATGTTCGTTATTTGTTGCTTATTTATTTATTTTCATTTTCTTAATCAGTCTTTATTTTTTCATTCATTTTGAATCAATTAAAATTATAATATAATTTTCGTTGTCTCGGAATCTTTTGATTAATTTAAAATTGATCGTATTGAAGAGAATAAGGTTTAAGAAAAAAAAATCTGCTTTTAATTCTGCTAACACAGGGCCATTTTGTCTTTTTTTAATGTTTGAATCAAAATCGAGCGTTTCACTTATTGAACAGCATCACGGAGTAGAAGGAAGGAGAGAAATGTTTTAAGGGACGGCTAGTTTAAAAGTGGCAACGATTTTCCACTGACACCAGAGGGCTCTGTAGGTGCACCGCTCCCATGTGTTTTAGTTAGATTCCAATTGGATTCCATTGAAAAGTTTGCATATAATGTAGTAAAAAAGTAAAAATTTCGCCAGCTCCTCGTCGTAAGGAGTTCTAAGTTTTCAAAACAACATGCCAAAGGAGCTCCAGGTGTATCTTATTTTGATATTTTATAGAATTTGTTTGCCTTAATTATGCTTTGAAAACTTTCTTCTTGAGATTAAGTTTTGCTAATAATCCCTCGATTATGTTTGATCGTTAAATTTATTGATTCATGTTTTACATACAATTTTTCTTTCTTTTCATAAATGGCGGTCTCAAAATGCTTCATATACCTGGCTGTCGCACTGGATATACGGGCCATCGCCGGCAGATGAAAGCGGAAGGGAAAAAGGTTCCTGCTCTCTTCGCGGCAAAAGTTCGCAGGACGTATGTGTGCCACAGGCCGTAGGAAGGAAAATTGGGAAATGAAGCTAATGAATATGATGACCTATTTTTACCATTACCTATTCCATTTTTACATATAAAAAAATCCTTCAAACACAAAATTTCATTTTATTAGGTTTGAGCAAAAAATAAATAAAGTTTATTTTGCAATCTCCGATGTAAAAATTACAGCTGGTAATTAAAAAATATATAAACACATAAAATAAAATATAGTTCAATCTTTTTAACAGTCTACATAATATATTCATAAAAAATAACAAAATTAAGTACTTATATAATTAATTTGTACAACATGCTGAAGCTATAAATGACTTTGAGAACTTATTCTTAATAAAATATCATACGACGCAAAAAATGTAGCATGCATACAGTTCATCTGTCAAATTTGGCGAATTGGCAAGCGCAGTAAATTAAACATTTTTCATAAAAAATGCTGCAACAATTTCCGTGGGATGAAGATCATATTTAGTTCTTTACGTTAGTCGATGGTTTACACCAAATTTCAGTTGAAAAATATTTTATTTCTTTCTCATAGCAGCCTCTAAAAGAATGACAGATTTAGCATCATTTACATTGATTTGTTTACAAATGATGGGAGCAGTGCACACACAGCGCCATCTGGGAAAAGTGAACTAACGTTGCCACTTCTACATACTGAAGATTTATCTCCTCCCCTTTAATCTCCCTGAACAGCATGCATTTTCGAATCCGCGTGCTTACATCCTTCAGAACCTGTTTCAGCTACTCTTTCCGCTCCCGTTCGTTACTATTTTTTTAAATGAAACTCGAAAGCGAACAAGGAGCCAATCTTGCAGCTTGGCGGCAACCCTATCTTCCCCCTGTAACCGGTTGCGTTTTCCGAGCGTAGCTGTTGTCGCAACTCTGAAAACTATGTTTTCATATAGGGACTCTAATCCCATCCGAAGGAAAGGTCTTTCACCTAAATTGCAGTCGCATTGGGATGGACCCTACAAAGTCCTTAACCGACTGAATGACGTCGTAGTGAGGGTCCCAAAATCACCTAATGCAAAACCTAGGGTTGTACATTATGATCGGCTAGCCCCATACTATGGCCATAGTTCATGAATATTACGTAAACAACCATGGTTGATAACATAAAAGTTGTAGATAATTTTTTTTTTGCTTTTAATGTTTAGTAATATTTCTTGTTATTATCGTGTTTTCTATGTATTATTGGCTATTATTGTGTGCATTTGTGAACTTGGGAGCAAAGTTTGGACCCTTTCTGGGGATTGTACTGCACGGGACGTGCAGTCCTTAGGAAGAGGGCAATGTTACAAATTCTGTAAATAGTAATTATTGTAGTAACGTAACCTGTAAATAATTTCCTGTAATGAATATACAGCCCCTATACGATCGATTGAAGTATACGGTCCCCCTATTTTTCATTGATAAGATTTGTGAATGAAAAGAAATAAGAAAGTTTGGAACGGTGTAGCATTTTCTGGAATAGTTGAGAGATCTCTTTCCGATGTTTATAAAAGCGTCCCGCGTGATAAAAAGTTAGTTTCGATTGAGAATTTGTACTGAGAGTGTATTAGCTCTGTTTATTGCGAGGCATTTCGCTGTGTTGTTTTTCGTATTTGGAAGTAAATACGTGTGTAACCGTTGAGTTTACGGTGTTGTGTGATATTTGCTTAATTGCTGATGATTAATTTAGCAGTTGTTGACGCTCTTTCCTGTACATAGTGTAAATAAATTTCCTGTTTTTTTAATCAAGAACTGTGTCGTCCTTTCAAGAAAGTTGGAAGTCGCGCAGGATCCGTTACAATATTTTTATATTGAAGTCGTAAATATGCAATTTTATATTAATAGGGACAAGTCCGAATCCAGAATTTTTTTTCGGGAGGGGCCCGGATTAGCACATTGCCCTAACACACACACAGTGGCGGACTGGCCCTAAAAGTTTTATGTGGAAAAATATTTTTGCCGGCCCGACCCAAAAAATTTTGGTTGTATTTTTTTGAACCCGAAAAGTTTATAGTGTTTTTTTTTTTTAATTGAAAAGAACCCCCCCCCCCCCGTTTTGTAGTTTGAACAACTTTTCTGTGGCTGGTAAAAGAGGCCATATTTAGTTTTGTTTTAAGTCATGCTTTACATTTTTGTTCGTTTCTAACGTGTGTTTTCTTGGGTATAAAATATCCCCAATTTTAGGGGGTCCGGGGGTTTCTCCCCCGGAGGAAATTTTGAAAAAAGGTGTAAAATTCTGCATTTTGAAGCCTTATAAGGGGTAATTGGAACGAAAAAATATCAGGAAAAAAAGAGGAGAACAAAACTTTTTTTAAAGTTTCTTTCACAAATTAAGATAATAAAACTTGCTTTTTTTTCGACAAATCAATAATAGCAGTCGACAGTCAGAAAGAGTGAGGGAGGAGAAAAGATAATATTACTGCTCCAACGGGTTACGGTACAAGTTTTTGGTCACCTCTCAAATCCACTAGCAAATACAACAATGAATCAAATACAAACCGAACAGTAGTAAAAAAAGTCTTAAAAGAAATGGTGTACAGATTTCAAAAATGGGGAACGAGAGATTTACATATTACCCATTTTTACTATTCATAATTCAAACACTTGATGAGAAATAAAATGAAGCACACTTTACTTAGGAGTTTCAAAGACTAATCTAGTTATTTTCAAGGACTATATAGAGTCTATGTGATATAGTTTTAGATCCAGGTCAGAAAACCACAAGATCTAACCATTTTGTTTAATTAAACGGTCTCAAAAGTGATAATCTTTACTAATAATAAAGCTGAATGTCTCTCTGTCCGGAGGATGTCTGGATGTCTGTAGGATATCTGTAGGATGTCTGTGACGCGCATAGCGCCTAAACCGTTCGGCCGATTTTCATGAAATTTGGCACGAAGTTAGTATGTAGCATGGGGGTGTGCACCTCGAAGCGATTTTTCGAAAATTCGATGTGATTTTTTTTTTATTCCAATTTTAAGAAAAAAAACTATCATAAATTACGAAATTATCATAACGTGTAACCGTAAAATGGGCACAAGCCAATTGGCGAGATACGAAATTATCATAACGTGTAACTCTAACATGAGTACAAGCCAATTGACGAGAAAATTCACAATACATTATTTGTAAATACAGGCGAACCAAAAGGCCTTTTAATTTTTCTATTACGGGCGAAGCCGTACGGGTACCACTAGTTTCAACATAAAACGTCAAGATTCAACAACTCTAACCCTTTCAATTAGAATTTTTACATCACGTATTTTTTGAAAATAAAAGTGTCCGGCAAATTGTAACACCGCTTCAGTTTACATCGAAATTAACAATGATTTCTTCCCCAAAAGGGGCAAAAGACCCCCTTAGAAACACCCGAATGTAACCAAAAGGGGAGGTGCACAACTAGACCCCACTAGGAATCTGTGTACCAAAATTCAACTTTTTAGGACATACCGTTCTTGAGTTATGCGACATACATACGCACACCCACAAATACACACATACATACATAACGTACATACAGACGTCAAGAGAAAACTCGTTGTAATTAACTCGGGAATCGTCAAAATGGATGTTTCAAGTGTCTATACGTTCTTAGGCACTTATCTACGTGTGGTCAAGTCGGAAAAAAAAGAAAAAAAAAAAACCTCTACATTTATTCAGGGGTGAGCAAAATGGAAATTAAGGTCGATTTTTGTGTGAAATTTTTTTCGCGAAAGCAATACTTCCTTTTTTGAAAAAGGAAGTAAAAAAATATGTTGCGAGACGATAGGATCCTCCCTCTCCATTCCTGTTGTTTCTTTTTTACCGTTTTCTTTCTTGTGAAGGGAAACGTTTTTGATTGACACCATTATTTTCTTAGCAGGGAGAGTCTCCGCAACGAAGAGAAAGCTTAAACTGCTAGATTGTACAAATGACTATTCATGAAAAGCAGCTGTGGAACTGCCCTAAAACGTACCACCAGGACACACAGATGTGAAAGGCTTTATTGAATCAGAGATTTTTTTTTTTTTTTTGATTTCTGACGCCAAAAAACGGTTCTAGTTTTATTAAAATTGTAAGCTGCATTTTCTTCTCAAAAATAAAACAAGTGGCAGTGTTTAACTCTTGACCGACCTTATTCTGTCCAGGAAGGACCAGGAACAAAGCCACCTTAAGCATAACCAGGCCCCAGAGTAAATGTCATGCAATTCCACCCCCTCATACACAACTTTTTCTCAAACCGCAGCACAGCGTAGAGAATGAGAGGGCGTCAAAACACTCATTTTAAAAAAATCATAAAACTCATACAAACCCAGACACACACACATATAAATATGAATGTCCAGGCGGAATTTGTAAAATGTATACTGCTTGGACCCACAAGAGGCCATGTCAGCCTACAGGAAATGGTAAATTAGGGGACCCAGCACTTGAAAGGGCCTGGATCGGAGTGGGAGTAGCATAAGTTTGATAAGTTTTGTGTGGGAGGGGGCCCGGTGACCAGACTGGCATGGAGCCTGCCTTGGCTCTCGGCGGCCCTGTGTTTCCGAATAGGCTAATATGGCATCTCGTCAGCCCTGACCCCGGCCCCCATGAAAAGTTTTTTGGTACACCACAATACTTTAAAACCTTTCCCTGAGCTATCGGTATCCCTTTGGGGCCGTAGTCCGAAACTTTCGCTCCTGCTGCTCTGATCTCTTTTCGGCGGCCCTCGGTGGAACCGCCCCTTCTGGTATTTGTCCTAATGTTCACATAGCCAGTCCGCCCCTGCGATCCCACAAAGTCTTTGTTTCCTCCCTTCGTAACAAGATACGGCAATAGTTAGGCAAGAAAAGAGTGACCACTGAACGAGGAAAACCATCTATCAACATCCTCTTCCCCCAATTACAGTTATGACTGACTCTATGAGAACGACCTAGGGTTTTAGAATGGCCGGCCCAACAAAAATATTTTTTTTTCGAAAACAAATCGAAGAAAACGGTATGTACACATTAAAAAAAAAAAAAAAAGAAAAAAAAGAAAACGGCCCAAGTTAGGTACGGCCCATGTGGAATTTTCCACATCTCCCACATGGCCAGTCCGCCCCTGCACACACACACACACACAGTATATATAGACACACCAAACGAATAAAAATGTTAACATAGAAGACTTTTTGTTTCGATTTTTAATGATTCCACTGTTTGGACTGTTGTTATTTTAATTTCTTATTATTTTTCTTATTCACCTTGTAGTGGTAAGGATAACACGAGAGTGTCCCTTTAAGTCGGATGTAGAACATCCATAATTTCAGGGGGTTCGGGGGTTTTTCCCCCCGAGAAACTTTTGAAAAAAAAATCTGTATTTTGAGGCCTTATATTAGGTAATTGAGACTACAAAAATATGAAAAAAAAAATAGGCAAACATAATCTTTTAAAAGTTATACATTCTTTTGTAAATCAAGATCAAACAAAATAAAAATTGCTTGCTCGACAAATCATGGAACTTAATGGACAGAGAGGAAAAACAAAAGAGGAGAAAAGAGAAGCACCCCGCCATCAGCTCATATCGGCTTTTAGTGAAGTTTGTTTTTGATCACTCCCCCTATCCCCATTTTTTTTTTTATTAAATGCCCTATAGTATGAAAATTGTACAAAACAGTTTAAAAGAAATGGTGCAGACATTCAGAAAATAAGAACGGAAGAATAATGTTCTAGCCATTTGGACAATTCATACTTTATTTTCTTGATAAGATACAAAATTGAAGAACTTTTCAAGGAATTTCAAAAACTTAAATAATTTTCAAAGACTCTCGAACAGTTGAAATTATTTGAAGCTCTTTATTTACACTTTTCAGAAGTTGATTGCACAGTCTTACAAAATTATTATAACTTTGTAGGACACACCCGTTTTAAGTTAAAAACAAATGCAACGAAATATTTCTCGAAACAAACTTTTTTTTCAATCACAAGTAGTGCAGAAAATGAAAGAGAGTAGAGTAAGTGTTATTTTTTTCTCATACTTAAGGTATTAACAGTATGCAGTAGAAGTAAGAAAAAAAAAAAAAAAAAAAAACAAGCAATAACAAAAGAACTTCCATGATATTGAATTCGGCATTAAATAAAAGCAAGACAAGAAACATATCAGTCACAAAAATCATCTTGAAAATTATGCTACAAAAACGCGAGAATCCTGATTTTTGCATTTTTTACTCAGGATGTATCATAGCTGAATTTGGCACATCTTGGTAACAAGATACTCACCTAATCGGAAACTAAGGGCCCAACCTTTGGGGAGTCCCCGGCTCGAAATCAGTACAGTGTAAGTTTTATAAGAGTTTTAGGGGGAGGAGGGCAGGGTCGTTCACAGAGGGGAGAAGGAACACCTGTTGGCCCGGGCCTGAGCTTAAATGGGGCCCAATATTTTTAAACCTAGGGTTGAAAATATGGGTAAACAATATGGAGGAGGCTCAAAAAAAGCATGTGACCCCCAAAATTTCTGTACACGCCTCTGGAGGAGGAAGTGCACAGAAGTCAGTTCAGTAGACTTGAAAAGCCTACCGAACTGACAAAGGGCCTGCTTAACCCTGGACTGCCCTGAATTGAATTGGGAAAGAGAGCAGGAAGTCCTAATCAAAGGTCTAAATTGCAAGTGTGCATTGCAGCTAATGAGAACTAGAACTGCGTTTTCTGTATTTCTTCAAAATATTATAAATTTTGAATAGTAGCAAAATCAAGAATAAAAAAAAAAATTTCCTTTTCTGATATTAAAGAAAAAAAACCTTCTTCTGTTTTACGGTACAAAACATTTCAGGTTTCGGGGGGGGCGTCAGGCCCCCCCCCAAGCCCTTAGGGAGGGTCGTGTGGATCAGGATTCAATTCCGAGAAATTTTTGAAATTAAAGGCCTTAAAACGCAAGTTTCAGTTCTGTTTAGAGGTCATGATGTAGACCCACTTTTGGATTTGCACTTCCCCCTAACTCCCCTCACTAAGTTTCCCTGAGAAATCACTACCCTGCTTTTATAATTTAAAATAACAGTAAATTTGATGCAAACCTTATTATTTTTTTTATTGTACATTTACTTAGGTTTTTTTTTTTTTTTTTTTTTTTTCATTGAGCATGACTCAAAAAATAAAGGAGATAATTATGTTTCTGTAGGTTACGATTCTCACTAATATTTTATATATAATGGTTTAAATGTTAAAGTTTATTTTGTATTTGCGCTAATTTCTCTTTACAGAGAAATAAACCTGGGGAACTATGTTGTAATAACCTAAAGTATAAGTTCATGATTGACACACAGTATTTCTCATTATAGAAAATCTAAAACAAGACGAGTAGATTTTGAAATTTTACTTTTCTTTGGACTAAGTTTGAGCAAGCTCAGATTTTCAAAACCTGGCACGTAAATGACTATGAAATTAAGAGAATAAATAAGTGAATGATTCTAAATGAATCAATTGAAGAATAATTAGATAGGTTCATTTCAAAAAAAAGAATGACTAAACGAGAAGCTATTTCACTTTGCCCAGTATGAACTTATACCAAAAACGTCATTTGGGAGATCTGGAGGGGGTCAATTGACATTATTGCTTTTATTGTCAAAGCCACACTTCATTTGCGAATAAAAACGAGAGCAAATTTGCAAAAAAAAAAAAAAAAATGCTAAAATAGAATGTGCTATAAATGAAAAAGAAAAAAACAAAATCAAGTAGACACATTACAGAATTTTCCCACTAATTCATTGGGAAAGAACTAATTTTTAAACAATATTCTTAGATTTTAATACCTGCTTCTGATTTTAAGTGTTTCCAGTTGGTGCGTTTCCAGGGGTCATAGTGCATTTTGAAGGTCGAAAAGTAGGATATTTGCAAAAAAGTAGGACACTTTTACCAAAAGTAGGAAAATGTAGGACCAGTATTTTAATGCAAAAATAGGAAATTTTCAAAACAATTAAAAAGTAATTGAACAATATTTTTCATGAAAAACTTCCTTTCATATTTTTAACTTGCCAGTACATATCTTACATGCAAAATATATAAATAAATGAACAAACAAACAAAACACAAACATAATTATACTTAACTGGAGTACTATATACACTTTTTTAGGTCAACTCAACTTCCTATTCGAGTTATAAAAAATTACATTTCTTTGAAGATTTTTTTTTTTCAAAATATTATTCGTAAGCATGAAATCAAAAAATGTGTACAATACTGATGTAGAAGAAATATTAGATTGTTGACTGCAGAAACTTCAATGCTTCTAAAATGCTAGCTAAAAGCATGCAAGTAATTTATTCAAAAAAAAAAAAAAAAAAGAAAAAAAGAAGAAGAAGAAGAAATATAATAGTTTGTCTACTGTAATAGGAAATTTGAGTTTATTATTTCAAAGCAGTTTACGTATTACCGATCGAATTCGATATGAAAACCATTATTATCCAGTATCGCAGGTTGTCAGGCAGTATCTTGGAACATAATACGAACAAATATGTAAAGTTATATCACTGAGCAAGAACAAATAAGACATGGGTGACCCCCTGCAAAATTAAGGGCGCACCACCCTAAATATCACAAAAAAAACCCTACATCGGAAGCCTCCCCCCAAAAACAAATACCTCATAAAACATACACCCCCCCCCCCAAAAAAAATTCAACGACACAATCTGCGCCATGACCCCTCTAAGTGGACCCCCCTGATTAAGAATAACTACTTGAACCAAATGCGATTCTATTTCTCAGAACCCACTCCCTCCCCTTTTTTTTCTTTGAGACTGTTCAATATACTAGTAGCAACATTAAATCAAATATACAGTTTTTGCTGCACCACTTCTAGAAAAGTTTTTTAAGTCAACAAGAATTTTTTCACTCAAGAATTTGTGGGTCATTCGATGTAAAATGAATACAATTTTCTACTAAAATTTATGTTATCATTTAGGGTTTCAATGAAATTGGTGCAGGGGTGACACATTCAAAGAAAGCTTTTTTTTTCACATTTAAATATGAACCCCATTATGATCCATGCCATTTCAATACATACATTTTTTTTTTAATTTCTGAAGAGTTCCATTTTGGAGAAAAAAAAAGATTTTATTTTAAATTTTAATTTTAAGAACAGTGTGTATAATAAGCCTTCAAAGTTTGATTTTTTTTTTTTTTTTTGGATTTTTACATTGCTGTACTTTCAAAATGGATGAATACTTTGAGATGTTTTTAAAGACTTTTTACGTGTTATCGATATCATCCTCTATAATTAATTTAATCAAAAAATGCTATTGTGCAGCTAAGCCAAGAGTGCCCCAGTGGGAGGTCACTGTGGTTTTCCAAAAATTTCTTTATCCCGCAAATTTGGGACATAACTGCAATTTTTTTATGTCCAAATGTCTCTTTATATTAACACACTTTTATTAACTTTACGTGTATGTATGTATCTTGTAACGGAATCTTGCACCTCAAATTTCGCCCACTTCCTGCGATCAGATTCTTTTGAAATTTGGCATGCGACCTCAGCCCGGATTACAATGCAATATTCTATAATCAAATCAATTAATTAACTATTAATTGTTAGTTTATTCCAATTTTAATCAATATTTCGGCATAAATTCAATAATGTGACGAAGAAAAATTAAATATATATATATTTGAAAATATCTATAAAAACCTTGGATTTTTCTGCATCAGACAATGTTTGTTCCCATGTTCTAAGGTAATTAGAACATGAGTTATAATTGTTTTTAAGTAATTTAATGCCAAAATTTAGATGAACCTTCAATTGGCATTTCATTTTTGATCAGGCCATTGTCAAACAATACTTTTATTACAATATATCTCAAATTTTCAAGGTAATATAAATATGATTTCCGCATATTGATGACTGAGATGGATTAGCTGGATTAGACAATTACTCCACAGGCAATTAATCGGCACAGTTGAATGTTTTTAGAGCTTGGCTATTACACTTTAAGGAGTAAAATCATTCTTTTTGGAGTTCAAGAAACTGCGTTTTGAATGCTGCCCGAGACCTATAGGCACATTTTTGGGCAAATTTCATGAATATAAAAGATTTTGAAAAATGTTGAAATGAATATTTTGTTGTTAAACAAGTTAAACTTAAAAAAAAGAAGAAACAGAAAGAAAAAGAAAATAATAGTTTAAAAAACTAAACTAAACTAAAAAAAAAAAACACACTAACACGCTTTTGTAGCAAAATAAACTGAAAAGTAAAAAATAAACTTTAGATGATAAGGTTCATTTTGTTACAAAAGGATGTTTTTTTTTTTTTTTGAAGTTTTTTAAACTACTATTTTACTATAAGTTATATTTATATGTTGATACCTATAGTTTATCATTCACCAAATTCAGAATTTCTGCCATTAAAAAATTAAAACTCGAGGCACCGCTGAGCCAAGCTATTGTCAGCGGCAAGAGCGTTTAATGAAATTATGATACAATTTAGATAAAATTTCAGAAGATTTTCAGGACAATTAAAATAAAGTTCAAACAATATTGAATAAACATTGCAGAATTATTGTCTTATTGCAAAGCGCCAGCTTCAAAATCAATGTTGATTCAGGAAAGAGGATTTTTTCGGTTTCTGGCAAGAGAGGTACTGGGTACATGATAACCATTTAGCAGCATTTTATTTTGCTTTAAATGTTACTATATCTAAAGACCTATCTATTTAAAGAAAGCAAAAAGTTTGAGCGAATTGCGCTCAGTACTTTGTATGCAACAAAATATTTTAGGTCAGAAATAACATGAAATTTCTAATTTAAAACTTTTTGACATAAAAGGAAAGTTTTATTTCTCTGATTTAACTGAACTTCATTCTTCCATACTGAAAATTATATATATTTTACAAAACTCTTGAATTTCACGAACAGTGACAGAAAAAAAAAAAAAAAGGTGGGGGGGGGGGGGGGGAGGATTCAGTTTTTTTGACTATAGTTCAAACTGAAATTCAAATATAATAACTAACATTACACGCCAGCAAAAAAAAAAATAACATACATAATCAAGTATAATTATCAAGTTTGTACTTATATAGATGGATTTTTTTGACTATATACTTTTAAAAAACCAAAGTTTTTTCTTAACACAAGCAATAATATTCAGAAGAAATTTCAAGCATGTATAACTTTGTGTAATAAATTCAATTTTATATATAAACAATTTACAATAAACAAATTTTCATTTTCTGAATGCAAATTTTTTGAAATCACATCAATTTCAAAGTCTTTTGAAGGAATTTCAAGTTAAATTCTAATGGAAAATCATGCTAAAAAATAGGAGAAGTAAGAATTTTTTGCTGAAAAGTAGGAATTTTTTGCTGAAAAGTAGGAATTTTTTGCGGAAAAGTAGGACAATTCTTACCAGGGTTCATACTCTATTTGCATGAAAAAATTCCATGACTTTTCCAAGACTTTTTCATGACTTCAATGAAAATTTTCATGACCTCGTTACACGAAGAGAATAGGGCTATTAAATCTGAAACTTGGTAAGATTTGGAAATGAGCATTAGCAAAACGTCTATATGAATGCCAAAGCCTCATTGAAACATTTACTCGTAATGGAAAAAATATAAGTGCACACTTAAAAAACTAAACTATTCTTATTTTGTCTTCATCGTGTGAATTTAAGAATAGTTTAGTTTTTTAAATGCACACTTAAAAAACTAAACTATTCTTATTTTGTCTTCATCGTGTGAATTTAAGTAAAGTAAAAATGCAGTAAAGCGAATATGATGATGCTTAAATGTCTGATTTTTTTTTAACAGGCAAAATGATATTGAATGGGACAAAGGTTGAATGAGTCATCATTAAGTTTCAAAAAATTCGCTTCAAAAGTTACTTTTTAGTGTCAACAGTGCCTTTAATCATCTACGTAACTTGACAATATTTTGGTTATTTAAAGTAAAGCCACATAGTTTAGTTATGTTTCTAAACCAGATCTTTTTTGAAAAAAAAAAAAACATTCAGTGATGAATCAATCTTCTGATTCAAAAGTATATTTGTTTTGTTTACAAATTTGCATATTTTCAAATGCATATAAATTATTAGGTTCAGAAATTCCAGAGCACGTTTAATTCCCGACATTGAACATAGCAGTGGGTCGCATGGATTAGTTTTGCGTGCCGTATGTTGGGCACTACTGTTTTAGAGCATTAGAATTCCTTTTCTGTATTCTATCGCCTGACTTAAGATCTTTATTTTCTAAAATATTCAACAAATTAAGATAAACTCTGATAAATTTAATAATAAAGTCCTTACGAGTGATGGAATGGAACTTGCATGCAAATGAATTGCTTTTTTTTTTCTTGAGTGGGCGTGGCAAAACTAAGAACGTGAAATTTTACTACTACGGAATATGAAACATAAGAAGTGTTGAAAGTAACAGAAGATTCAAAATATGTGATGTCCAGGCAGTAAAATCACATCGCACAAAATGGCAAGCGTTGCGACAGAAGTGGATGCAATGAGATTTCAAAATTCAGATTTGATTTTTGGATCGCTCAATTTTCCACTTTTAATAGCTTTTATGTGCTATACTGTTAAATCACTCAAGATTTCTAATGCTCCTTTAGCTACTGTTCCTTTCTCTTTGTCCATTACATTTTTCCATGACTTGAAATAAATTTCCATGACTTTCAATGAAAATTTAAATTTTCCATGACTTTTCCAGGTCTGAAATTCTGTTATTTTTTTTCCATGACTTTCCAGGATTTCCATGACCCGTACGAACCCTGTCTTACTTACGTAGGAAAAAGTAGGAAAAGTAGGAGGAAAATGAGTCGTGCGTTTGTTATTTTTAGTCCAACAGAGTAATTAAAATCATGGTGTACAAAAAAAGTAAGAAGAATTTAACATTTTTTGATCAATAATCCTGAAATAAAATGAGCGTTACAGTGGCTAGAATCAAGTACATGTTTAATAACACAATCAAAGTATTCAGAGATAGATGGCGCTGCAAACTGTATAAAATATTTTATCATTTTACTTTGCTCCACATTCCCCAACCAGTTAAAGCTGAAAATTCTAATAATTATTGTTTACCAACGACATTGTTTTCAATCATTATGAGAGTAACATAATTAAAAATTGATTTATGTACTGAAACTTTCAGAACTATAGCAGAGGTGCAACACAGGAGTACATATACAAAAGACACCCAATTAACTGACCTCTGTTTAACCACATATCGGCTTTAACTGGGCGTAGTTAATTCAAGCATGACAATTGAAAAACCGTCATAATTTTACAAAAACCTCATAATCTTGTTTTATACTAATTACAAAATAAAAGATACGTTTGAAAAATAGAAATATATTGCCAGTACACAACTGGTATCCTCTCTTTCACACACACACAAAAAAAAAATGAAAAATGAATGAGTTGCTGATGTATATTACAACCCTGACACTAGCATCTACGACAATGTGACCATTATTATATCTCTTAATAGAAATGGCTTTTTACTATGGATAACTATAGACATTAACTTCGTGCATTAATGTGATACTCTTAAAAAAATACTGAAGTTACGTATCAAGTCGTCCAACCTCTACCCCCCCCCCCTTTCAACAAGTTCCTAGAACATTCCTCCAGAGGACATGTAAAATACTTTTAAAATAAATTTACTCTTAGGAAAATATATTTTCAGTAATTATTTAACGCAAATTAAAAAAATACATTCATCCAACATATGAGACAGTGAGAAGCAAAGGGATGTAAGAGGACATTTTCAAGTTTTAAGTAAAATGCGTATAAAGATTATGTCCTAGGTAGGCTTTCATTGATTTTCTTTTTCTAAATCATGCTGTACAGAGGCACCTACCAGGGCTAATAGTACTATCTCTTGTCCCAAGACAGAGGAGGGGTACACCTAATATTTGCACTGGTTATCTCCAAATTTTAAATTTTGCCACTTGCATCCCTTTGCTTCTCACTCTACCTCACATGTAAGTTTTTTAAAAAATCTCGTTTTAACTGAAATTTTGATAACCGGATTACCTCTGTTCCCATTAAGGTCTTCTGTAAAACATTTTTTAAAAAAAAAGCTTTTTTAAATGTTTGAAAAAAAGCACTAAAGACAAAACATAAAATTGTAGACATAATTTATTTTACATATGAAAACAAAACAATGAATAAAATGATATAGCATAAAATAGCATGCTTTATGTGTAATGTACATAAGGTAAGTAAGTGGTAAATCTGTAGAACACGTAACTGAGTCCATGGATTGTACTTCCACTTATTCAAATAGGTATCACCAAATTTGTTAATAATTCTCTGATAGCAGGATATATACTACACTCCTCTAAAACAGAAAAAAGTAACAATTAGGAAATTTAAAAAGAAAAACTCTACATAGGTATGAAATGAAATATAATAATTTTCTTACTGAAGAAATGTAAATACATTTCAATTATCAATTTAAATGAAAATGGTACTAAACTTCATTCACCAGAAAGATAGACTGAATGTAAACAAAAGAATTGCGCCGTTTGGGGCCCTCAGGCATATGCTTGGCATGGACAAGAACAAATTGATACCAAGCAAATTGAAACAGCAAATGTGAACCCTATTGGTTAACTTTTTTTTTTTAATTCAAGAGAAAATCCTCAAAAGTGGCATAGCACAGCAGACCTTTTGGAAACCTTTTAGTTCACTTTTGTTCTATGTATTCAGTGAACGGAGTAGAGATTTCTATATTGCATTTATTATGCTGTAGGGGGAAAAACAAATTAATCAGACAAAGTTATTTCCTAAAACGGATAATACAACTAAATATAAATTCAAATTTTAAGATCGTTAAATAGTTTCTTTACTACTCACTCCACTACTTTAACTTATATGCATATTCATTGCTTGTCCACTACATTCTGCAATGTTCCCTAATATGAACTGTTACAAAAATTAAAATACGTAATTAATTAATGGCCATGACGACAAACTGCCGCTTAGCTTTTCTGTGAATTATTTTAGGCGTCAAGGAATTTTCGAACATTCAGTACAGTGTACATTTGACTCAACATAAGAGCTGCTTATAAAACTAATGCAAACTATCAGAAAATAGAAAAAATAAATACAGTGCTCATGCATGTGATTTGAAAAAACAATATTTAGTAATAACTGATGACTGTTATTTACTGATGAAGTAGGCACATTTGTTCTGTAGCAGCAAACATTTGAACAGAAGATAGCAACCATACTACAATTTGATAAGATAAAATTTGGCTAAACGAGCAAAAAGAGATAATTAGGATCAGAAACACCAGTCCCAGAGATGATAGAGCTAAAGCATCCAAACTCTCATCTCTAAATATTGATAAAAAATCTCATATTTTTGTGGGCTTAACACAGGCTTACTTTTATGATGTTTTGTTTGAAATCACTCATTATTACTTTTAAAGGTATTTATTTAATTACAATAATATTTGGTAGTTTACATAAAGAATTTATCCTTTTCATAAAAATAATAAACAAATAAAAAATATTATTTTTCTTCTAACTTAACCCTTTTCTCATCTTTCTCTCTTTCACATGAAAACATTCCAACTGCCTTTTAACACCCTGCATGACAGATGCAAAAGCTTAAAAAATATATAATGAAACACAAAGGGTACTGAAGTAAAAAAACTTACGCATATTTAAATTGTAATCTGCAAATCTCTTCAACATGTTTGTAATAATAAATACTGGATCTGTAGGAGACATGGGCAACTGATCTCTGCGATTGTCTGTAACTGTTGTGGTGTTGGCCTTAAAATCATAAACTGCTGCAAAAACAACAGTCTGCGGCTCTACACCAGGTGCTAAGTTCAAACCAATTCTAGTTAGCTGAGCCTAAAACACAAAAATATAGCAGAGCCTTTGAAGGTAATTAACTATAAGAAAAATGTGAAATAAATACAATTGGAAAGATTTTTAAGTACTAAATTATTAGTGAGAAAGTGTTAATTTCATTTTAAACTAAATAATGCTTTGAACATTTTTCACTTATTAAATAGTCTAAATTATAATTTATCATCATTTTATTTTTTAACAAAGGCAGTTAACAGCTTAAATGAGAACACAATTGTTATTTTTTTTTTGTTAATGAGAAATTTTGTAAAATTGTTTGTGCAAATTTGCATTAAAGTTAAAATTATAGAAAAAGATTTTTGTTTTTAACAATTTTGTTTCGTGTAATATACAGTTACATGAAAGTTAAAACAATGCTTAAAAACAAAGTTTTAAGTTTTTCTGTCAAAAAAAAAAAAAAAAAAAACACTTACAAAGAACAGCATTTTGTCCTTAACCATTAGAATAGCTGACATTCCTATTGGAGCAATCTGTGGAGCAGCAGGTGGGATAGTTAAGCACCACTGTATAGCCCATTTCAAAGAACGATCAGGGACCTATGATTTAGTATAATAAGAAACTTACAGTGCAATTAAGTGAATAGCAAAAAATATAAAGATTTTAAAAACATTCACACAGTGGTTTGGTGGAGCAGTCAATTAGTGGGGCACGTATCCCTAAGGAGGAACATAATAATTATGTACGGAGCATGCAGCTGTTACCAACATATCATTTTTAATACACAAAAAAAAAAGTCTGAAAATAAGAATCAGCAAAATGTCATTGCTGTGGTATTTGGATTTGAGTGCTCACATTAAAAACATTGATATATTTTCCAATTACACCACAGTTTCAAAAAATTTTGCAAACCCACCCAATGCATTATTATTATATTGTTTTGGAATTTTGTATGAGTTGTTAAAGTAAATTATCATCGCTCATATTAAAATATAATAAAAAATATGTTTTGGGGAATGGAAACAATTTATGTTAAGTTTCAAACCCATTACATAACTTGAAACTCCAGGATAAAACTTATAAAATTAGACAAGTGAGAAATTTGAAAGGGAGCACAGTAATTTCTTTATGAAAAAGGGGCACAGATATAAAAAGTTTGGAAACCACTGAACCACTGCAGTAACTTATACAATTAGAAATGCAGACAAAGGATTTTTAGAAGAAAAAAAAACTTAAGCAGAATATTACCATTTCTAAGTGCATTATGTGAATGCAATCCTTAAATATGCGAAGAGGAGCATTAAGTATTCTTCCAAATGCCAACAATGCATTCGGCTTATATGGAACAGAAACAACCTGCAGAGAGAAATCATAAGAAACAGAACCCATTAAAGTAAATCAATACAATCATGTTTTGTACATGACCATAAAATCACTTTTCAAAACATTGCACAAAAAAAAGTTACTGCCTAGAGTAGATACAATTAGATGGATAGCACAAGATAGACAGAAACATTATAAGACACAAAATTAGAAATAACATCCAGTACTAGAGCAGGGAAGTTTTTTTTCTCGTACCTAAGCAACCATTTAAAAAATTTTAAGCATGTGTTGGGCAAATCCAGGGTATAGGCTAAGTTCAAACGTTCTTTAGCCAAAAAAGCTAAAAGTGGGAAAAAAAGCTTCAGCAAAATGCTTAAATGTCGAAGGTTAATGAAACGTTTACATATCTTTTTCACCGATTCTATGTGTTTCATCTCCAGTTGAAAACACAATTCAAAATTCAGTCTTGACATCTTCTTTAAAGAAATAAATACACAATAGCTGATATTGTTTTACAATTTGAAATAAAAAATTTAGTATCATACTAAGCATTGAGAACACAAGTTTGACTTTTAAAACACCAGTAATGCAGTTATTGGGTAGAAACATAATGCCTGCTAAGACAAAGTATTGTTGTACTTAATGGTAGTTTAAACATGTCAGCTAAGATTTATAAAAACATCAAGTTCAATATCACAGTGCTTGTTTTCCATCTCCGATTGTAAATCATGTTTTTCTTTTTTGAAAAGAAAAAAGTTTCATTTACTAGTCAGACTACTTTATTATCCATATTAAAGGAATGAAAAGTTAATACATATTTAAAATAGACAACAAGTACTAAATGCAGACATGTAAATTAAATAGATTGTTTCATTACCTTAACATCAAAATATCTTTCAATAACTTGTAGTTCTTCATTAGTCCACTGGTCTTTATAGTCAGGGTTAGGTGTCAGTTTCAGATGTAAAGATTGTAAAGTCTGAGGATTTAGGCTTACTCGACAGTGCAGTGTTTCAGCCTTGAACAAGGTAACCCCAACTTCGGTGGTAGGCATGGGCTGAAGCTGAAAGCAGAAAATTAATTTTTATTATAAAAGAAACATTTAGGGGACTGTAGACCTTCCAAATAGCAAAAACTGGTCAAACATACAATTTTTTCTTCTTCTGGAAATAACAAATATGGAGTGTGCTGAATCGTATGAAAAAAACCGCTTTTTGATCCAATGTTTTATCATGAAGTAAACAGAGCATTGTTTTTGATTTAAATGGCTGTAGTTTTCTATTGTTTCATATTTTTTAAGTTTCACTAGATTTAATTTGTTTTGTTTTTCACCTTTGTGGAAATTAACTGTAACTGTATTATTGTTGTTGTTTTAGTGCTAATATTTATCACTATTTAAAAAAAAGCTCTTTTCAGTTACAACATGCTAAAAACACGTTCTATTTATTTTTTGAATAAAAGCATACAATCCAGTTGTGAGTAGCTGAAGTAAATCAGTATATCGTATAAGTTGGTGTGATCCCAAACCTACTGGCAGAGCGCCCAAGAAAAAGTAGGCTGCTCGTGATAAAATAAATAAAAGATGGAATATGAAAAATGCTGCAGCACAACAAAATGAAGCTGAAAGTGATGAACATTCATCTGTCCTCTCTGAATGCATACATTGCACATTCAAGCACAGCTCTGAAAAGTTTCATTTTCTTGTTTTTTTTTTAGTGCAATTTTAAACATATATTTCACAAAAATTTTCTAATTGGTTCAGAGAAAAATAATCCTTGCTCATCTAAATAAGAAAACAGGGTTCGTACTCAATTTCCGAAATAAAGTGAAAGAGTTTTGGAGGAGTTTTGAAGGAGTAAAATGAGGTTTTGAAGGAGTACTAATGGGCTGTTATAAAAATATTGCACTTTTTTTCAACATATTTGAAAAGGGGGAAGGGGGTTCCCCTTTTATCACAAAGTGTCACACTTCACCTAACTCCTCCTCTTGTCGCATTCCATATTTTTTATAAACATATTGTTACAATAACTGTACTGGAGGCGATCCTGTGTGCGTACCACCTCAAGCTCATGGATCTCAGGAAGTTTCCTCATTACCTGTCTCTGTATAATTAACTGTGTGCAAATACTTACTTTACGATGCCTTCAGACTGGATGTTAAAACAATTCAGCTTTAATGCCAATTATAACATTGTGTTTCCGTCCAGAGAGCAATGGAAGGGTATAAAGGATATCATTGACAAAGCGCAAGAAATCTGGTTTACAGATGGTTCCAAGACTGCATCTGGAACTGGTTCTGGTGCATACTGCAGCAGCCATAACACAAATCTGTGCTTCTCATTAGGGAAACTTGCTACTTTCTACCAGGCAGAAGCTTTAGCTCTATTGGCTTGTGTAAATAACTGCCTAGAATGAGGCATAAGCGGGAAGGTTATCAGAATATTCTCTGATAGCTAAGCTGTGTTGAAAGCTCTCAATCAAGACTGCTTCTCTACCCAAAACGTTTGGGAGTGCCATAACGCACTGGTAAGACTAGCTGGCAGTAATTGGGTTTCCCTTTACTGGGTTCCTGGTCATCGTGACATTGTGGGCAACAAATTGGCAGATCAGTTAGCTAAGCAGGGCTCCAATGCACCATTTTTAGGACCCAGCCTGTCCTACAATGCAGTAAAGAATACTGCAAAAATCTTCTTATGGATGAATCATATGGCCTGTGGCTTCAGTCCGACTCTCAAAGACAGGCCAAGACTCTGAACTAGCAGCCCCCTGGCTTAGATCCAAGGAACTGCTTAATTTGAGTAGGAATCAGATCAAGAATTCTGTTTGGTTACTGACTGTACACTGCTCTCTTAATAGGCATCTTAATCTGATGGGCATTACCGACAATCCTTCGTGTAGAGGATGTCATATGGCTGATAAAAGCATGTGCTATGTGAATGTGACTTCTACTCTGTGCAAAGATTTGAGCACTTGGGATACCACTATGTAGATCCCTGGGAACTGCCTAGAATTTCGGTTAGGCAACTGCTGAAATTTATTTCTGTTACTTGGCTCCTTTAGTAGTCTAAGCGAGGATAGTACAATAGACCTGAGGTCTCAGTGCTAGCGCTTGTTCCAAGCGCCCCCTTTTTCACTTCATACTTCATACAATAACTGTGTGATGTCACTTTTTGTCACCCTCTCTCTTCCCCTTGTCACAGTTTCATGAACTGGTCTCCTCCTCAAGGCATAGCATCACTTGTGGATAACCCTTTTTACTATATCATAACAGCAATTTACTAAACGATTGTTTTTTTAACACAATCACTTAATGTAGTACATCTACTTATGCAGTTTTAAATATTTAAATAATAATTAGACAACCTGACTTTTGCTGCTGAGAGTGTGGTGGAGGAAAAAACAATAATCATAAAACTTGAAAAAATAGCCAAGCACCATTTTAGCATGTTTTACTTCACTTATGAAATGTTTTAGTCTTCTAATAAAATTTTCACCTTCAACTTTTATGACTTAACAAAGATCAATTTGTAAATCACATCTTTATGAAAAAAATAAATGCAAGAAATTACTACATTAAAATCACCCTTGTGACAAAGTTAGTTGTCAATCCAAAGTATTATGAGTTACCGTCATAGAGGAAGATTATGTAGTCCTGAACTAAAAAAGAAGGCGTTTTGAAGGAGTTAAAACCAAAATGAAGGAGTCTGAAGGGCCCTTCAAAAAAATTTCCTAAATGAAGGAGTATTGGAGAAGTTTTGAAGGAGCGTACAAACCCTGGGAAATATTTAAGTAATTCAGAATGAATACTTTTTTTAACTTCACTCAAAGTAAGTAAAAATTATGAAAGTAAGAGAGAAGGCTGCTTTTCTAAAAGTTCCTACAAATTTGGTTACTGGGACAGAGAGCTCAAATAATAGCAAATAACAATAATAATAATGACAAGAATAAAATGCATGTTTGAGAAGAATTTGCAGTGCGAATTGGTGAACTTAAAGTCTACAAAGTTGATTTTAAAAATACAAGCAATTGAGAAGTTATAAACTATAAACATTCTTACACTTTCAGACTGGATCACTCTTCCTAAACTTTTTCTCATGTAACAACAACCCAAGAAACGTTCTAAAGGTGAGATGTGAAACAAGTTCTGGCTCACAACTGGGGATCCTGGTTGGGGGCTTGTTCCACCACCAGGTGAACAAAGGAAATCAAAAGATTTGTGTGTTAATAAAGTTGGTGTGCCAGCTTGCCACGAACAATGCACCATTCTAGCAGATGGAGCAGCAGGTACACCTAAAATGACAAAAACAAATTACAGAGGCAATCGAAATTTTAAGATAGCACTTCTATAATATCCAGCATGAGAGGCAACTTGTCTGTTATAAAAATCAACTTTATATGTTAACAATGTGGCGTAATCTATATTCAAATATTTTCTATGTGCCTAACAAGAGAACTAATAAATTATTTGAGGTTTGGCAGTGCATTTATTTATTAAGTAAAAGAAAACTTAAACACAAAGACTATAGATTTTGAGTGAAAAGAAAACTTATACGAATGGAAAGAAAACATATGCAAACCATGCTAGAAATCATGCCATGACTGACCAATATGCAACTCCTAATTTATACCAACAAATTACAAATGCTTGTTACTAATTACCACCCTTTAGCCAGAAAAAAGGTAGGACTACATCTAATATACCTACAGCCAGGTTCTGCCATCCAGAGACTATAGTTTGGCCCTTGTTATGGACTCATCAGTCTGGAATAGACAATAACAGAGCTGGAGGCAGATGTCACCTCATTGAAGCCGAGAGTGCCAACAAACACCAAACTGCAGTCTCTGGATGGCATAACCAGGCAGTCGCTATATTGCATGCATTTCTGCCTCAACCCTGGTCAAAGGACAGTAACTTACTGCTTAATTACAAAAGATTTAAGAAAAGCAGATTAAATGACAGGTTGCAGAGTCCAGTTTTTAATCTGCTTTTAAACCTTTTTAAAAATAACTTGTTCTTTAACTAATAATTACTTTTGAACTCTTTAACTAATAATTACTTTTAAACTCTTTAACTAATAATTACTTTTAAACTCTTTAACATATAATTACTTTTAAACTCTTTAACTAATAATTACTTTTAAACTATCACCAGAAAAAAAAACATCACTGTACAGTTTTAATTTAAGTAACTTCACCTAACTGGATTAAACTAACTTTTCAATTTAAAAAATTGGGAAGTTGGAATATTTTTGATTTTGCATTTACCTGCTGTTTTTGAATGATCACCTAATGTACCAGCTTGAGGGCTATGAAGTGCAGGATGATTACTGCTTCCAGGACTTTGTGCTGTACCCGTGGGTCGAGGCGAGGGCCTTGGTACAGATGGGCTTCCAGGCCACGCACCAGGAGCTGGAGATGACATTGATAAATTGCCAGCGCTAGTTGGAGCAGCAAAAGGTGATCCTGCATCACCATGAGCTGTAAAACAAAACTAATTACGTATGATTGCAATTATTAATTTTTGATTATGAAGAAGACCATGTTTCATAAGACAAAAATAATGACTTAATTTTATTATATTTCAAAACAAAAAAAGCATCAATAAACAAAGCATTCTTCATCAAAAACCACAATGATCGTGGCATTAAAGTTACCTTGTTGATTGATAAAACTTGCTGCGGGTGACTGCATAGGCACTTGTGAAGTTGAAGATGAAGGAGAAGGTGTGGGTAAAAATGATGGAGATGGAACATGAAGAGGATTTGCGGGTGAATTTGCGGCAAAGAGATTACCAGGAGACTGTGCTTGAACATGCAACATGGAAGGAGAAGGACTGACATGTTGAGCTTGTGACTGTGACCCAAGGGATGGGGGTGATGCTAATGAAAATGATGGATTTGGTGAAGCACCATAACTCTGCTAGAAAGAAATAAACACAAATTTCTCTCATTAAAAACATAATTTTGTTACAGTATTGAACTAACAAATGACAAACATAACAGAATAACCCCTATTGTAAAATGAATAAGACACATTAAACAAACAGAATATAACTAAAATTAAAAAAAAAATAATGTGTTACAATGTTGTGAAGACATTTACAAACAGTGCATGAAAATTACATCCATCATTTGCTAATATGAAATACAAAGCAAATAACTTTGGGGGATTTTTTTCAATCGACTCATTTTAACAATCTGCTTAAACATGTTTGAATGAAACTTGAAGCTGTAAAAATAAATATTACTTAGTAAATAAAACTAGAATTTTGTGTATTGTCATATTTTTTGATTATTGTATTGGTTACAATTATGAAATAGCATTTTCCCCAACATGGTCACATTCAGTGGCATTTAGGCACACTAATAAATTGATTGCTTCAAGTCTAATCATGAAGCTCAATGCAAGTGAAGTTTTAAAACTTTTTTTTTAAACTAAAAAAAATAAATAAAATAAATTGCTATGAATTAAATTGATATTTTTAACTGTACCAGATCTCACTTTTGTATTACATCAACTTTCAGGTTTCTTAGCATGTCTAAAACTATGACGCGAATAAAATGAATAGTCCATTCATATTTGCATTGCATTATTTCTATGATGATTTCAATTTGAAATATAATCCTTCAAAATGCAATTCTAAAATACTTTTACGATGCATCTTCAGTACGATTCAACTAAGCAACAAAATAACCACAAAACAACTTGCATGTAGGCACATAAGATCTTTAAAAATATTTAGACCACTCAACAGCTGCTAATTTATTTTTTAAGAGGTAAAATGTCTTGAGATTTCACAGAAAAAAATAACTTATTTAGTTCTGGAAACATACTTGTGATAAAACTGAAGTATGAGGTGATGCCGGAGTATGAGGATTTGATCCAGATGTAGGAGTCATTGGCAAATGAAATCTCAGACCAGTTCCTGGTCCAGAAGTGGAAGAAACACTTTCTTGACTTCGACACTGGGGAGATCCAGGTTTGAGTTGACTGGCAGCAGAGAGAAATCCACCATCCAAAGAATCTAACGTAGGTGTAGGAGACATGGGATTGTCGTCTTCTGTCTGTGATCGCCTTCTTGCTTGAGTGGCAGTTTCATCCACAAATTTGCTCAAAAAAGCCTATTAAAATAAATGACATTACTAACGTGAGCAAATAATAGTGATAGAAATAATATTCTTGCCATCATCATTACCTTTATGCTGTTTATCGGAGAAAATTCTTCCACAGCTTTTTGCTTATCAAACATACTGTATGCACCATCCCGAATAGCAACAAGACCCTCTGGTCTGCATTCTATGTCTAAACAATACCTAAAACCATTAAGAAAAAGTAACAACCCATTTTATGGTTTTAATGGTTAACTTTAACCTATGTTTTGCAGAATGTTCGCTTGTTACAATCGATAAAACACTCTATCACTGATTTTATGAAAATAATACCAATTCTATCAGCAGTAAGAAATATGGAAAGACAAAACAATCATTGTGGCTTTAAATAAATTTATGCATTTCTATTTATTTATTTTTGTTTCTTACTTTCTTCTTTTAAAATAAAATATGAATAATTAAATACACAGAACAAATATAAAAAGTTTCGTGTGAGTCAAAAACAGATTGTAAACTCTCCTTGCCTTTCTTAAGCAATTTAATTAATTTTTAAAGAATAAAAGTAATTTTTTTTTTTTGGAAAAATAAATAATTTGTATGGATTTATTTTCAATATAACATGTAATTTGTGAACTGAAAACCCAGGTATCGTAAAATAAAGTCATTGAAATGCAGGGCTCAAAAATATGATAATTTCAATCAGCACAAACTGCAGTCTTCTAAATAGTAAATGCATCCTCAAATTACTTTTTATTTTCTTACATTATTATTATAATATGTGGATTTAAAGTTAAGAGTTCTCTCATTATTTATATCAAATATTTCATTTTACATTTCTGTCAATTTTAATAAAATTAATTTAGCATTAGCAGTTTTACTCATTTTTTGTTAGCTACTTTTACACTGCTAAGATTCAGAAATAAAAAAAATATGCATTAGTTGGTGCACAGTCATATGACATTTCCTAATTTTTTTTTTTTTTTTGGACAACGTTTAATATTTAACTAGGCACTTTTAATGTACCGTAAAATTCCGAAAGTAACCCCCCTATCGATTATAGCCCCCCCCCCCTTTTTTGTGGAAAGTGAAATCACTTTAAAATCCTAAATATACCCCCCCCCCCTTCACTTGAAAATTTTCCAATCATCTTCATTTGCCACTCTTTCCAAAAAAAAAAAAAAAGGATAACATTTTCTGCTTTACTTGGAAAGCATTTACAAAGGTTTAGTTTCCCCCTCCATGTGCAGTTTTGCTTTTCTAAAAAAAAAGAAAAGAAAGAAAGAAAGAAAACAATGATTTGAACAAAAAAGAAAAAAAAAATGGTTTCCACGGTTTATTCCTTCCAAAATGTCTAGACTCCTTTAGATGCAAAGGCGCCTTTTTTTTTTTGTTCATAAGTATTACAAAAGAAATTTATACGATTGTACTGCTTTTTATTCATTTTGGAAGTAGCATTTTTGTTCTGATTTGTGAAACTGAACGATCTTCAACAGGGCGCCATGTTGAAAACGTGACGTCATTTTGGAAACGTTTTGCTTAAAAAGTAGCGCGAAACATAAAAATAACCTTTTTTAAAGGAGAAATAATATAATTGAACGAGTTTAGGATCATCTGAAATGTAAATTTTACTAAATCGAGTAAGAGATTTGTCTGTGTTTGCGTTTGAGAACTTTGTAAAGCCCAGTTTTCGAAATTACGATCTTCGTAACGAATTTGCGGTCGTGATTGCGATTTTTGCTTCTACATTAACACATTAAGATTTTGCTTCTTTTACCTTATTGCATTCATATCATCATTATATACCATACATCAGTACATAATGAATTTTCAAGCGATCAATTATAGGGGTTTTGCTAACTTAAGGTGCAAAATCCTTTCTTTCGAAAAAAAAATGGCGCCCTCATGCAATTTATTACTACTAGAAAATTATGATAGGTTTTATTAATTAATTTCTCTCACTCCATTAATATTAACTCCTATTTACTTATTATTTCTTTTCTGTACTCTAAAATTAATACTACTAAAAACAATTATTTTGGCTAATTTTTCAGAAAAATCTCGATTATAACATCCCCTTCTGAAATCAACAAGTTTTGTTTTGAAAATAGGGGGAGGGGGGTTACTTTCGGGATTTTACGGTAATTTAAAATTGTTACATTGCTAACAGTAAAAATGAGTGTAAAATAAAAAAGAAATATTATATTACTTTGCTGCATTAATGATGTATTAATACATCATAAAAATATAGTGCATTACTTTTTGGTTATTTTTAATAATAAATGAACAATATTACTATGACTAATATAATTTTTACATTAAAAAACCATAGTTGAAAAAATAAATATTGAATATATCAAAATATCATGACAGTTTAATAAAAATATTGGACAAAATAAATATCGGATATATATCGACTGATATATATCCGCAAACCCTGTTGAAATGTTTAAAAGTATAAAATGCTCTTATGTGTCAACTTTTCAAAAAAAAAAAAAAAAAAAAGTAAGAAAGGAAGGAAGTGCTGTGTTAAATTTACACATTAAGTTTTCAGTCTTAAAAGGTTACAGAAAAATATCTAGCAATCAAAACATACACATCTGACAAAGTACAGGCACAAAAAAAGGATACATATTTCTGTAGACAATGCGAATATGAGTAGATGTCTGTGGAACAGTAACAAATGTCTGCACAGGAACAGCAGGCCTCTAAAAAAGTGAAAATATTAAAAAATAAATAAATGAATAAATATATATCATCTAATCCAAAATGAGCACTAAAATTTAATATACTTACACTGTTAATAACTCCTAGCTCTGGTATGGAAGGCAGTTTACTTATGGATAACAGAGGTACGTATGTGTCATGAAGAGCCTGAGAAAGAAAGAAGTAAAATATTTATCATAGTTTAGAAAACAAATCATTCAACATAAAAGGAATTATGCTCAATCCATTTGCAAAAGTTTTTATTATTTGGCTTCTTGGGGAATGACAATTAATTAATTTTGAATGAAGATTACTTCAACTCAAATACATTTGTAGTTAAAATGTGTAAGGCAGTTTTTTCATCTATTAAAAAAATAAGTTAAGAAACTTTAAGTTCGTTTTAGTACCTTTTGATACAAGGTATTTCAAACAGGTCTCTCTAACTTCGAAATGATATGACAGCGAAATAATGAGACAGAAATGTAAAACAAGTGGTATGTTGGACTGACAGGCCTGGAATTTGCTGTAGACTGAGTTTAAGAAACAGATATAAGAAAGGACATTAGGGGGCAATCGACCCTCTTAAAAAATTGCCCGTATGAAAGTGTTTAGTGAATAGAGGTCAAATGACATTACAATAGATCTGAGATAGCCAACTTTCACATCTGTAACATGATACAACAAAGAGTCAAGTTCCAAGTGAGTCAAGAGTCAAGTCCTCAACTGAAACATACCTCACAAGAATGGCGACAAGTAGTTTCAAGCTTTAATCTGTAGGTACTGTGAAAGACACTATGACTGCAGGGTCATTCCATGTCAAGTGATCCAAAATTTGGGAAATTTTTTCCCTCACCCTTTTGTATTTCTTTGAAATTTGGCTCATCGATTGTACCCTTTGAGGTAATCAAAAGTCCAAATTTTTAGATTTTTATCTCTATTATTTTTATATTTATGACACTTTGATTTTTCGAAAAACCCTCTTTTTTTCATGGATGTTTGAACATAAAATGGACGATAACTCAGCACCAAATATAGATAGAAAGAGTTGGTAAAAAGCATTTTAAAGTACATTAGTTCCGTTTTAATTGGATATGCAACATGACTAATTTCAGAAAATTTTTAATTTTTTAAAAATGAAATTTAAATTTTAAATTTGAATTTCTCAGAAAAGGTATAATGAATTTTTTTTTTAAAAAATTCTCAAAAATTTGTGTGTATTTTACCTTTATTTGTGCAAAGTTTCAAGTTGGGATCTCAATGGGATCATATTTTTATGAATTTTTAAATAAAATTTGACTTATGAAATAATGACATTTTTCAGATTCTAACTAGTTAAATATGGGGTTTTCTTACTGGGGATGGTCTAGTAAGTAGTAATTGATCATGATTATGCTTGAAATGAGCTGACATGAATTTGTAGATTGGTAAGCCCCCCCCCCCCCCCCAACACTTTGAATTTTTTTTTCTCAAAACATTTCAAAAATTAAAATAAAATAAATAAATAAATAAAACAAAATAGTAAACTTATTAAAAGTTGGTAAATAATCTTCTTTAAAGCAAGAAAAAGGCCCCTCCCCCCAGCACCACCACTTTTATTTTTTTTTTTTTTCAAAACTATTTTCAAAACGCAAAAAATAAATTAATTAAATAAAACAAAATGAATAGAAAGCAGATAAAAAGCTGGTAAATGTTCTTCTTTAAAGCAAGACGAAGTACATTCCCTCCCCCCCCCCACCCACACATATGATTAACACTATAATAGTATCACGCCTCACCTGACGCTTTTTTTTTCGGACCAAGTGTTTCTTTTTCAATCCGAACTTCACAAAATTTACTTGATTAATTCACTATCTGATAAGGAAAGTTATGATTCATTTCATCCCCTACCCCTGCGCCAACATTCAATTTTAGAGGGAGGAAAGAAATAGTTTGCCCCAAGATCATAGCAAAATAGGAGTGTTTCCCCCCATTTTATTTCATTCTTTTCACACTAAACTAAAAATCAATCTAAATATCAGATCATATGTCTGTCCGCATAAAACTAAACGTCTTTCCACACATTTAGAGTGCAGCTGTTTTTTTCTTTGCTTTAATGCTAGCTTTCTTTTAATTTCAGTTGTAAAAGAGAGCATATATGTATCTCCACATAAAACTGTCTTTCTACAACATTTGGAGTGCGGCGGTCTTCTTTTCTTTAATGCTAGTTTTCTTTTTAGTTCCAGTTGTAAAGGAGAGCAATGCAGCGAGATCTATTTATGCATATATTAAAAGCAGTTATAGATCAAACAAATTTTGCTAGTTTGAGCATAACCTTCCATGTTGTTAAGCTTCATTCCAAATTGCTCTTCCCCCTCCCCCTATCGTCCCACTTTTCGAAAGAAAAAAAAAAACCTGCAAATGAGTGGTTCTATTTGTTTGTTAAAGTTTTTCTGACTTTTAGTTTTTATGACACCCCCCCCCCCCATTTATAAGCCTTAGTCACTGCTGATGTTTAGCAGCGTGCATCCCAGTTTATTATGATTATAACTCTTACGTGCCAGCTTTTTTTTTTTTTTTTAAATACAGTTTTGGAAAAAAAAAAAGATAAAAAGTGGTTGTGTGGCAGGGGGGGGGGGGTACCAATCTACAAATTCATGTCAGCTCATTTCAAGCATAGTCGTGATCAATTACTACTTACCATCCTTAGTAAGAGAACCCTATATTTAACTAGTTAGAATCTGAAAAATGTCATTATTTCATAAGTCAAATTTTATTTAAAAATGCATAAAAATATGATCCCATTGAGATCCCAACTTGAAACTTTGCACAAATGAAGATAAAACACACACAAATTTTTGAGAATTTTTTTAAAAAAATTCATTATACCTTTTCTGAGAAATTTAAATTTAAAACTTAAATTTCATTTTTTAAAAATTAAAAAATTTTCTGAAATTAGTCATGTTGCATATCCAATTAAACAGCAACTAATGTACTTTAAAATGCTTTTTACCAAATCTTTCTATCTATATTTGGTGCTGAGTTATTGTCCATTTTATGTTCAGACATCCATGAAAAAAAGAGGGTTTTTCGAAAAATCAAAGTGTCATAAATAAAAAAATAATAGAGATAAAAATCTAAAAATTTGGACTTTTGATTACCTCAAAGGGTACAATTGATGAGCCAAATTTCAAAGAAATACAAAAAGGTGAGGGAAAAAACTTTGGATCACTTGATATGGAATGACCCTGCAGCACTTGCTGACGTTAAATCTTGGAATTCTTTGAGCAAACTTGGCATATTTGTAAAAACAAACAAATTTATACTCATAAGAAATTTTCAGAATCCTGGCAATTTTAGAAAGCATGATCAATAGCTTGTTCAACTCTTTTGCACAAATGAGACATTTTTAACGGATATATTTTCACATTATGCATGGAATTTCAAACTTTGGCCTTTAATTTGTATATATTTTAATGTAAGAAATCATCACAATAAAGTATCAACTCTCTGAAAAGCTTTTTTGAGTTGAAAAAATGATTTGTACGAGTTGTGGGTGTGAACGTATGGTCAAGACCACAATACATACAAATCATTATTTTTCAAGTAAAGAAATTTCATTTAAAAATTTGATATTTCATATTATGCTACACAATTGTTCCTTACATTCAAATACATCACAGTTTAAAACTCCACGAATAAAGAAGACATAAATAGATGTGTAAAAATGTCCCACCCATGCAAATGGATAGAGTAAGCTCTCTATGAATTTGCAGAGAAGGAAAAGAAGCACATTACACTTGTTTCAACAAGAACTAATTTAATGTCTTTAAAACACTACAAAGCAAGGAATGAACTGCTGCCAACCGCCGCATGCAAGCTTTAAAAACGTCAACACAAGCACTCACGAGCCTGCAGTCTGATGGAGCCTCAAATTCTTTTTTGCATTTTCATTGCTCATTGCTTTAAAATAATGACAAAAATTACCCTGAGATATTTCAGTATGCAGAAATCTGCACAGAAATTAAAAGTAAACTAGATCAATGCAAAAAAAAAAAAGGAAAAGGGAATATTTACATATGTTACTAAAGATGTGCCTAAAAATTGCTTTATCACCTACTAAAAAAGAATTCTATAAAAACCTGTATTAAGGCAATAACTGAACGATGCTGGTTGAATTCATGTTGCAATTGTGCCGCAACAATGGTATGAGGATTACTGGCAGACACTGTTTGTCCCACAATCCCAAAAGACAAATGAAAACGTTTCTCAGAAGGCCACCAAAAGATTGACACCTGAAAAATGAAAATTTTAACTTGTAATATTTTAGTACATAACATTTTAATAGGCCAAGAATAAGAATATGAGTAAATAAATAAATAAATATATATATATATATATACACACACTGAAACAAAATAAGAGATAATTAGAAAAGAATAAAATAAAATAAAATGGAGTAAACTACAAGCTTAATGTTGCGCAAAGCAGCCAAACACACAGTCAGGTAAATATTACAAAATGCAAACAATAAACACATAAAGGATTTACAAAATTAAACAAATAAGAATACTAAAGCTAATAAGACTAAGTTGTTGAAGCCAGAACTCATCAGCAGTGGAACCTTCATCCTAAGGTCAACAGACTCAAAATTTTAAACTAAAAACTAAAGCGAGGATGTTCAGTTCCGAAAAAGCTAGCATTCAGTAATACATAGGGTTAAACGCACTGTATGCGAAAAATGAACACAGATTTCATGGAACTAGGACCTAAAACTAAACACTGGGGTTTCGTCTCGACTATTAGAAGCCTAATCCATGAAATCTTTTTATATATAATAATTGTAATAAAAGTGAAAATATTGAAAAGACCACACCAAAAGCCCATTGATGTGCAACGCAGCAAAACTAAAACGCCAAGTAAATGTAAAATAAGCAAGTCGAATACTAAATATTAAACAAATTACATAAAAATGATGATAAAAAGGAAAATTGCAAATAGCCATTTAATAGGAAAAGACAAAGTATGAATCCAGAGCTCATCAGCCGTGGAGGATTCATTAAATATGGTCAAAAGACCAAAAAATTTTTTAACTATGAACTAAAAGAGAATGTTTAAGCTCCGGTACATGCAATATAGAGTAACATTGGGCAAATGCACCACATGCTAAACAATAAACAAGAGCTCAAACCTAAAACTAAAAGCAGGAGGTTTCGCCTCAACTAATTAGGAAAACAAACTCGCTTTAGTTTTTAGTTTAAAATTTTGGGTCTGTTGACCTTAGGATGAAGGTTCCTAAAACTACACAGCAACAATGGTTTTTAAAAATTTTCCTTTGCATGTTATCTTATTTATTTCACTTATTTAAGGTTAAATGATCATTACTTTAATTTTTGTTACTGTCAATTAATGCAAAGATTAGAAATTCCACATGTTGTTTCATTCCTTAAAAAAAGAAGAAATATGACGGAATTTTTTACCGATAATTAACAGTTTTGTCATTTAAGAATGTATTCAGATCAATTTTAAAGTAACTATCTTGCAATCATCAATGTGAATTGAAGATGCACCATCTATAACATTGACATTATTGATGTTGCAAAAGCAATAACATCATCACAAACATAAGCCAATGTTCCACAACATTAATGATTGAAATCAAAACATTCATAATATGGATTAAAAGACTAAAAAAACTTCAATGTTCTAAAGCATTTTTTTTCTTTTCAGTTACTATAAATTAGTATTCACTAATAAATGTTTTTGTAAGAGGAGTGAAATCATATAGTAGTGTGCCAGTATTTATTAATTTATCATACTTTTGAACAGCCTAGAAAAAAAAAAAAAAAAAAAAATAATATTAATAATAATGAATAAAAATCCTTTTTTTTTATTTTCATATTAAGTAATACACAAGAAAAAGTATCACTGATGCATATATTTAAAACTGCAAAACATTAAAACAGTAAAAGCCAATAGGAGTATTTTCATATTCATCTGTGAATTCCTCTGTTTTAAATTTAATTTTTCTTTTGATGATGAACTGAAGTTTTAGCTAAACCTTTCTTCTATTCACAACTTTAAATCAAATTAAATATGAAGTTCTTTCAATATAAATGCAGATTTGAAAGCTCAAAATTTTAAGGAGTTTTTAATGTTTCAAACTAAAAGAAAAATATTCTTTCATTTGAATTCAAATAATTTCCACTTTTTTTGAACAAAATAATATTTAAAAAAAGGGGGGGGGGGAGCTAAATATAGAAAATAAAATGAAAACATAAACAATGCTTACCATGCTGGCTTTATTTGGCCCATAGCCAATCACTAACTTCTTATAAGTAAATGATTTAATTTCCATCATTGATGAATACAAATTATGTTGATCTAAAGAGAGGGAAAAAAATGCCAGTCACATAAAAAGTAATCCAAATAGTTTTGAATTTTCAAAAAAGTAATGAATGAAAACTGATAGGAACTGTGAACCTAATTTTAAATATATAAGTTGCAAAACAGGCATTTTTAGTAATTTGATACATTAAAGCTATAACAGCTAACAAAACAAAAACAATTTCCTTGTAATTCAGGAGTCCTCCATTACACTTAGTGTTGTTTTCCTTTTTAAAAATTTGCAAATGATAACTAAAAATAGAAACACAATGTGACTTCAGATATGAAACAATTGTAGTGAAATTTTTAAATTACTATGCCCATAAATCAATGTTTTTGCTAGAGAAATAAAAAAATTAACAATAAAATAAGTAGATTTAAGATAGCATATGTTAAAAATTGCTTCTAACTGTTAATATAATTGAAGAAATTTAAAATATGAAAAATGATTGGAATTTAAAACACAGGATGTAATATTCAACAATACTCAAAGCTTGATATTGACAGATTTCCAAAAACATATTTTTAAAATAAACTATCAACTGCAAAAATTCCGGAAAGTGGAGTTTTCAATTTGTCAATTCCTGTAATGCATTAAATTTCAAACCAATTTTTCACAAAAAAAAATCAGATTTTTGAGGCATACAACTGCAATTGCCTCCCCCCCCCCCAAAAAAAAAACAGCGCCATATGTACCTATTTTATATTAAAATGAAACTTATTATTTCAAGCACTTTTCAAAGTTTTTAAAAAGTGTACAAGCCATGGTTAAATTTACTATCAAAGAATCCAACGTGTACAATTGATTTCCATTCTGAGGAATGCTGCATTCCTAAAATAAACCTTTCCACAATCACGTTATAAAATGGAGTAGGAAGAAAAAAACGGACACTAAGTTTTTTTTTTTTTTTGGTTCATTTGAAACTTGATCAAATTAAATAAGCTTAGTTAGAAACATTTAAGTTTTAAAAGTCTAAATTCAATCCTTTCATCTATGAAAATGGACCTTATTATGATAACTCATTATAAACAGCTTTTACAGCATTACTAATCAAATACATAGAAAATTATTCTTAAAAAAAACTTATAAGCACCATATTTCAAACAATTGGAGAATTCTAAGATAATGCGATACAGTTGTCCCATTGTGTTCCAATCTTGAAGCATATCATTAACCATTTGAGCAACTTGACGAGAAGTACCAGCAGCAAAATCATAGATATAGTACACAGGACGGCGAGGACCTTGTTCCTTTGAAGACATACTTGTCAAAGGGCAGTTGCAAAAGACAAACTGTAAAATTAATAAATATAGACATTAATAATAACTATACAAATTTAATAAATAAGACCGTTAATAAATGTTTTCTAGGCAATGGTTCATTCAGCATATGACTGGCAAACATTTTGTCAGACAGGTCTTAGGCTTCTTTAAAGCACATAAGAATCCAATTGAGCTGATCCAGAGTGGGGGGTCATGCCCCTCCCCCCCTTTAAAGCAACCAAATATTGCCTAAAGTTGTATTGTAGGGACCCATATTTCAAAAACATTATCCCAGACCCTTATTTGAGCACAGAATTGCACTTTGTCCTCTCCCTTTCCAATAATGACCCTCTAAAAAAACCAGATATTGAAACAATCCCTAATAGAAGGTAGTAATATTGACATCAGCAGTGAATTGCATGCATAGGTGGATCGTATGGAGGGGCAACTGCCCCCTCACATTCAAAGTGGCTTTGCCCCTGCACTTTTCTAAATTCAAACTTAATGATTGACCAAAAATGATAAATTTGAATGATTCACATGTTTAAAGAAATAATTAACTTTTAAGCTGTGTTTTTTTCATGTTATTATTGGATAAAAAAGGAAATAGTGCTTTGAATCTGAACAAGGGAGTCTACTGTGACCATCTGCTACAATTTTTAATGCTGTGCTTTGAAATTTTTAAAGGTCATTTAATTAATTCTAACATGAAAATTTCAGCAGTCTTAATTTTAATTAAAAAAACTCGGCTTTTAAGGGCGCTGGCCACTTAACCTGCCCCCCCCCCCCCCCCACACACCTTGTTTCATCCCCCACATTTTTGGTACACCAGTCACCATATGATTGCATGAATAAATTCTGTACAGAACTGAAAATCCTAAACATCATACAGATGAAAGTTTTTAAAAGTAAATGCTAATTTAAAATGTGGTGGCGTTTAAGTAACAACTCTACAAGAATGCAGGATTTCCGAAAAGTTCTTGGCACATTAAAAAAAATTCATAGAAAAGCAACAAGCTGTCGTAGGAAATATGCGGCTTACACGAGAATACTTCACAGCTTTACAAACTTTGTGTGACACTAAAAAAAAAGAAGATAAATAGGAAACAACTTCCAAATTGTGTTTAAAAGGTGTGCGCTGTACCGTCTCAGCAAAAAAACAAAAAACAAAACGTGAGAGTGTTTAATCATTTTATTAAACTGAAAGCAATACCTTTCAATACTAGAGTTGAACAAATGCAACCGATTGTTGCTCAAGCTACATCAAACGTGCGTTATTATGGCACAAACCGCATATTTCAATAGGACACTTTGTTGCTTTTCTAAATTTTTAAAATGTGTAAAGGACTTTTCTGAAACTCTGTATAAAGACCATGATTAAAGTCAAAGGAATTATTTTGCTATAAATTCCTTTTTAATTTAAAATTATTTACAATATTTCATTTAGCAATACAAGCAATAATAAATCCAAGAAATTGACTTTACCTCAACAAGCCAGAGTACGACTTCCCTTTCCTTGTAATCTGATAGTGCAACTCAAAAGTGCATTATGCAAAGCAGTAAAAACTTCTGCATCACTACCAATCAGGAATAGGCATCCTTTGAGGAAAAACAAATGATTAATGACAGAGCAAAGCAATATTGAGAAAAACATTTCTTTAGATTTTATAACTTAAAACTACAGATTAACTTACTGAACAATTTTCTACATGGTTAGTTTGACCCATAGGCTTCAACTTGAATTCCATTATGACAAATATCTTTTTTATTCAGCTAAATTGAAAAAAAAAAAAAGCAAATACTTAAAACTGATACTTATTTAAACAAATTAAACACAAAATTAAGGTGATTGATATAAAGATATGAATACCTCACGACATAGTGTTGAAAAAGGAATTCGCTCATCACACATGGAAACAATATGCGCAAGTTCAGTAATAAAGAAGCCAGTATATTTCACCTTTTTTACCACCTGTTTCACTTTGTGTTAGCACCTGGAAAAATTTGAATTTAAAGTTTAACTGATGGAAAATTCATACATAAGATAAACTACAATAGTCAAAGCGAATATTACCTTTCGTTTTTTTCCAATGCCCCTGCCTGTTCAACTACAATTCAATATAAACACAAATGAATTATATGACATTTTTAAGTATTAAAAACAAAACTTTTTAATGCTAAGTAAATACTGCAAAAAAATTCACATCAAAAGTGTGTTCGGATTTTTTATGTTCAACTTTTTGATGTTCTACAGTATTACAAAAGGTCTCGATTAAAAAGAGAATTCAGTTTAAAAGTCATTTAAAAAAATAAAACAACTTGACTCTTTTAAAAATATTTAATGCAGTTATGAGGAATTTATAGCCACAATGACAAAACTGCAATTCTCTTATGCAAATTAAGGTTTAAGTTAAGTCTTAGTTTAAAGTTCAAATTTAGAAAGCTTAAATCCAACCTGCTTTTGAGTATTTTGAGTTCATAATTTAAAGACAAGATTTAAAGCAAAATAAATGTAATTATATTTTAAATTACTAAAGACTACTACTTTCATTTGCTATTTTATATTACCACATAAAAACAATTATATAAGTTAGGTTTTTGTTGCAAATCTGTAATCTTACTTCATACAAAATAAGTACAGATATAATTGTTATTATTGTTATAATGTGCACACAAATCATGTATGTTTGAGTATATCACAAGTAGCTAAAGCTTAAAATTAATATTTTAAATAGTATCTATAATGCAGTGGCTTGTTTTGGAATTGCGAATATATGTTTCTGTAATGTAGCATGACATGAGAAGAGGGGTTGGGGATGAGGTACGTTGAAGTGTAATTTTGACAAAGGGGGGGGGGGATCAACTATGTTGAAAAAAAAATGACATGTTTTTGGACAGCCATTATTGATTGCCATTTTTAAACTGCAACATTGATCACGATTTAAAGAATAAAATTCTGGAGATTTGCATGTTCCTTTTCAAGTATAGAAATATATATGTTGAGCAAAAAAACAATCATATAATTTTATTTTGAATATGTTTGTGCAAACAATAGATTCAATTTAACCAGATTAATTATTGACTAAGCATTCATTCTCTACCTGTAAATTTTATTCATACAAAGAAGCAAAGAAAAAAAAAAATCTGAATTTAAAGCAAAAAAAAAAAAGGGGTCAAAAACTTTCCCACTTTAGTTGAGAATCAGCAAAATTCCCCCCTTTTAACTAATATTTTTGCATATTATGAAATTTCAAAAGTTTTTCAAATGTATCTTGACCATATTTTAGTAAATTTGGTACGCTGATTTGCACAAAAGAAAAAAAAAAGAGTAGCACAACAGCATACTACAAAATAGAATAGTAATGTTACTAACATTCAATCTCAGTGCAAGGACCATGAGTAGCAATAAAATTATCGAGTGGTGCAAAATCAACAATCTTCAAATACGATTTTGGCAATTCAGTGTCCAATCCTTCAACTTTTTGTTCCAGGGGATCATCTTCTAATGGTTGAGGCTGCACAGTCATTAAGTAGTATGCAGGAATAATTTCACAGCGATTAGTTGGGTTTTCAAATAACCTGACAATCTAAAGAGAGAAGTATGAAGAATTTAAGACAATAGCACGAAGACAATGGGACATAAAGTGAAGTTTCAATGTAAAATCATTTAACATAAAAATGTAGGTTAGAAGTAAGATAATATATACAGTCAAACTCTGATGCAGCGGCACCAGTACAGCCGAATGTAATTTGGCATTGTAGCATAGAGTTGGGTGGTATATTGCACAGTTATGTGCATGCACATTGCACACCATGTACATATAAACACATGGTAATGTTAAGAAATGTATTTGAAATGAAACATGTTGCATACCTCTGTAGAACACAAAAATGTAAATACAAATTTTTTTTTATTCAATGCTATTTATTGAGGTTCATAAACTGATACAGTGAGTGAACTTTTGCCTCTGTATGTTAATGGAACAAAAGTTTATTTCTGAAGCCAATAACAAAGCTGATACTTAAGTTCAACTCTTTGCTTCCAAAAGCATAAGCTCTGAGATACGTTTCTTGTGGAAAAACTCAAGGTTATATCCATTTAGTATAAGTAAAATCTTGTTTTATTGCAAGCCGATTGTACTGTTATTTCAAAAAGATAAAATTAATTTGTCAGCATCAATACAGAAATAAGATATTTTTTCTATCCCTCGAAGTTCAATGATATACAAGCTCCTTACAATATACAGATCTTTAGGACACATACTTGTAGAGTGGGACAATTAATTGTTTCATGAAGCAGAAGAATAAAAGTTAAATCAATACTTAACATATAATTAAAATTTATTTATGATCAAACTTAATGAGAATTGATAATGTTGCTAGATTTCAATGTACTTAAGTTTGAAGTTTAGCAGGAAACCTTTCAAACTACAGCCATGGAGTACAGCCATTTGGTATAGCTATAAAACAAGGAATAATTTTTGCTAAAATAATTTACAAGGATTTCATTTTCTCTTTTACAAAGATCCCTAGATAAAGGGATTTTACCAGAGAAAATTAAACAGAGATTTTTAAGAGAAATATTCAAAATCTGGGAAACTCTGAAAAACCAATAGAGTTGGAAGATATGAAGATGTGTATAAAAATTTTACAATGCGTAGTAAGAAAAAAGAGAGAGAAAATTTTCTCGTCATAATTTTATTTTAGTCATCCATTTGGTTCTGATGATTTTGAGCTTCAATCTTGGTCATTTTCAGCAAAAAGAAAATCTATCCAAAGATGAAAGATCAATGTCTATAATATGCTGTTCAAATTTTTCAACTTTTTAGACAAATAGTGATATTTGTGTGTCATAATTAAAACATACTTACAATAAAGCACTCTTGGTGTTTACATAATTTTATGAATAACTTATGCTTTGAAAACTTGGATAATTCATGCTCTGGAGGAATGAGAAGAGGTAGATGTTCACTTGCTATTGCTGGAAGATGCTGAATAGACTTTTCACATCGTCGGACAGTGACCCAAAATCTTATTAAAAAATAATCAAAATAAAAGTTAATTGCTTTGATAACATTAAAACTTTGAAAACCCATGTGTAATTCAAAAAATAAACATACTCACCTTAATTCAGATATTAGGTTTTCAATTTTTGAAGGATCCTTGTTCAAACAGTTCTGTATATCATCCATCATTGGAGGTTCTATATGTAAAAATATTAATTTTTTAGTGATGCAAACTAAGTGCCATAAAAGTCTTAAAACAAATTAATAAAAATATAACATTACCAAACTGAGGAACATGAGCTAAGAAGTGCCCACTATGAGTGTTGACAGTAATGAGCAGTTCCTCAGATATCATGCAGGGTTGCAAAATAGGTATATGTAGCACCGCTGGAGAACCAGATATAACACCTAAAAAAAGTTGTGAAAAATTGCTCATTAAAATTTCACGAAACAAAAATCTAAATTTAAAGTTGATCAAAAGTTGCTAATGTTCTTCTTTCAGGGTTGGCAGATTTGATATGTAACAGTTAGACAGTTAAAACCATGGTTTAAATTGTACATCAAAAACTTTCTTGTCAAAACCAATATTTCTTTGTGAAATTTAATTAATGAGCAAAATTTATTTATCATTTCTAATGGATAGCTTTTAAAAATGGTTTGAAAGGGAAGCAGTATATTAAGTGATTAGGTCAGTTCAAACTCCAAATATAATAACATATTGAAATTCTCATCACTATTAAATGCTGCTAGTAAATATAGCAAACATAGATAAATGCAGATACAATTAACATTTGTCTTTTACACGAATATAACATTAAGTATAAAAGTTTTAGAGTAAGTAATTAAAAAAAAAGTAACATAACAAACTGAAAAAGAAATAAGAATTAAGAAAAAACTGAGAAAAACCCATTTCTTCCATTCACTCATGAAAACAGATCAAGATTTTTAAAGCAATTTAGTTTTGTTGAATGTCTGAATTATTAACTGAATATTTACTTCACATAAATACTTGGGAATAAAGTATGATGTTATTACTAAGATTTATTGAATGACTAAGTGTTCAGCACTGAATAATTACCTTTCAAGGAAAATATTCTTTTTCTTTTTTAAAACCCAGTATACTTCTTGAAAAATGTCTATATCTCACTTAGCACATAAGTTTAATCAATACACTTTAGCTATGTTAAAAACATATAACTGCAAAAGGTTTATTCACAAGCAATAAATATTAATATCTGAAATTTGAATCTTGTCATTTTAAATTTTTTATTAATTAAAAGTATTTTAAGACACTTATTTACATATTATAATTTAAATTTCAGCAATATGTACAACAACTGTTGCTAGTTTATATGTTTTTTCTGGAAGGTTTTGTTCAATTAAAGATTTTATCACTAGGTGTTTTTTAACTTTAAATCAGTATTATACCCTTGTCACCTCTTGAAACTACCTTTTGATATCAAGGTATCAAATATTAAAGTGCTCTCTAGCAAGGCTTGATAAAAAGCACATCCTGATTTACAATCAAACTATTTTGTAAGTTTTTATAACAATTTTTGTCCATTGAAAAACTTCAACAAAATGACATGCAAATGCAAAATACTTACGTTTTCTAGCAGAGTTGTTCAACTGTATGTTGAGCAAGCTAAGCACGCTGGGAAAACATTTGGTTCCCAAAAGAATCACATAGGGATTTTTGGGAATGGCAAATAAAAGAATGCAAAAGTTAAAAGCACAAAATTGAGTGTAATCTCTGAAATTTACGTTAAAGTATGATCACACCCAAAGCAAAACATTTTAATGGTTCATATTAATTTTGTTGCACAAAATTATGAGTTTATAATTCCTTGATTGTTTAAATATAAGAAAAAAGAAGATCTAGGAATTTAAATCTTTGGTAAGTCTAGTCAGAAAATCAATACAGTAGCCAGTTCACTAACATTTTAAGTATCTTTGTACAGGTAGATATATTAGCTATGTAAGTAAATCAAAAGGGTTCAGACAGGAATATTTAATAGCATAAACTTTTTATAGCATGCATTTAACATTGAAGTATGTAATTATAATATGGTTACTCCGTTGGCTTTTGTAGTTTTTGTTTGTGTATTTAATTAAAGTAAATCCATTTCTCTAAAAGAACATAGCAATGATATGCAATGAAAGTAAGAAAAATATGTAGTACTTACAATCTTGTAGTCCAAGAAGTGGCTTAAGAATTTCACTCAGTTCTTGTAACTTGTGCTTGGTTCGGATATGCACAGTGTGAATTAAAAGCTTTTCCACAGATAAAAAGTCAGACTATAAAAAATTTAAATTTTCTTAAAATTAAAACACATTTGTATTAGTAAATACAAATTAAACTATTTTTTCTTTTTTTTTATTGTAGATTTTGACAATTTATTCTTATAATATTTTTAATGCTGAATCAGAAAAAAACTTTCATTTCTTTTCATCACCTCATGATCTTGGACTAAACCCATAATTTAAAATAAAAAAAAAAAAAAAAAGGAAGATTGCAATTTTGAAACAGATTTAAAACTTTTTTTCATATAACTTCTTCCTTTTTCAGCTTTTACTGTGCTTTATTTTATCTAAACAAGTGAGGGATTTTATTAAGAATGCAGAGGTTCATGGCCCCTTAAATTCTAACAAAAATTGCCACAAAATGAGGCTAGATTTCTTTTTAATGTATTTTTAAATGCATTCATTGAATTATCTCTCATAAAAAAATATCATACCTTGAAAAAACTCTTTTTCCTCCACTCTTGATGTGAAAATGTGTAAAAAGGCAAGAAATGCTTTTTAAAACGTGCTATAGAATTTTAAGCTAGTTTTCATTGGACATTAAGGTACCAATGAGCCCCTCTATTTCAGAACACTCACATGAAAAAGTAAAAGCCAAAACACAAATAAATTAAAAGAAAAAACATTAAAATCGGTTCTTATTTATTTTTAGCAAATTGTAAAAATACGAACAATGAAAATTAAGGCCATTTTGAGGTTTACACTTAAAAACTACATAAGAATCATTCATCAAAAGTTAAAATACAAGATAAAAAAATACCTTAATTGCTTGGTCAGCTAGTTGTGCATCTTTATGGTTCAGATGAGGAACATGAGTAACTTGTAAGGGCTTACTAGGATCAACAGGATCCATTTGTACACATAATTTGCAATTTAAAATTTCTCTAGGAGCCATGTGATCTCTATCAGTAAAATTATCTTCAAATTTTGGAAGCCTGGAAAGTGAATCAAACTAAGTCACTCCTTTAATGGAGTTCCTGAAAATATACATGATATGCAGAGGCATAGCGAGGGGAGAGTTATAAGTCACTCACAAATTCCAAGTTACATACATACACACATAAGTGTAAGCACATTATGTGTATGGCAGATTAAATGTCTGCCGCTTATAGGCAGAAACTAATCACTGTACTGTAGGTAAGTTGAAACAAATTTCTCCTGGTAGGCTGAAAAAAAATTGCTGCCAATTGGCTAAAACTAATTGTCACCTATAGGCAGAAATAAATGGCTGTTTATGCTAAATTTTTTTGAAAAAGTAAAAGAAATGTGTATGCACTATAATTTAAACCTCTTCACCCCATAAAAAAATTATTCGCTATGCCAATCACAATAAAAAAAATATGCTTTTAACTCATTCAGTGAAAAAATTAATTGCAATTGAATTTAAGACTAAAGAGATTCAAAGCAAAGCTTGAACATTGCCAATTATAGAGTAAAAATAAAGTAAAATGAAGCAAAAAACATGTGTGATCATATGATTTCTTCAAAAAAACAAAACATTACCTCCAATAGGAAATCACTAAACGATTTCCAGCACTATATTCTTCAACAACAATGCAGTCTCTTAATCTATCCCGGCATAATCGAAGAACCTAAAAAAGGAAATGGTTCACATGAAGAATGAATCACTCATAATTAGCAATTATAAGATCTTGAGAGCTGAAGAATGTAGCTAACAGTGTTGTCATTTTGACACATTACTTTGGCAAACAGAAATATTATTAAAAAACCAAAAATAATGATTTGCTTTTTTACAACCATAATTGTTAAACTTCAAAATAACCAATGAAATTATGTTAACATTTAAAACAGTAATTAAAAATAATAAATCATCATTTTCAAAACAGCTAGATCAAGTTTTTTATTAGTTTTATGATATTATGCATTGTAATATCAATTTGACTACTTACTTGAGAGTGCAAAACTTCTAATTGAAGACTTTGACAAAATGAATCTAATATGTGTTAAGAAGACTAAAGTAGCAAAGTAAGTGATTGAAATGCTTTAAAATATGGCAGAATTAATAATTTTTAACTTAAATGCAGGAATGAAACTGATTTTGACCTTAGAAGAAATGCTACAAGACCATTCTATGGAAAACAGACATTTTGTCTCGCAGGTGACAATTCACATATTGCGTTAAATAAATTAATGAATTTAATAAAATATTTTAATAGGATAATGAATAAATTTTGTTGTTCAAGAAACCACAAAAGTATGCTTGATTTCTTAAGCAAATTTTTGTTCACCACCTAAAATAATTACTTTTAAATGAAATAAGTGAGTTGTCACATGCGGGGCAAAATGGTGGTTTTTTCATAGAATAGCCTTGCAGCACATAGAACAGAGATTGAGTGCTTAACGAAAAGCAGTCCAAAAAGGCTTCTCTCCTCCCCCTCCACCACACACAAATCAATAATTGGTTGCCTGTAAACAAATTATGGAAAAGAATTAAAAAAATTGCTAAAACCAAAATATTTCTATAACACGGGAAAATTCTTCAAATCATTTAAATGCAGAATTTCAAATCTCACATTGTGGACTAGTTCTGACGTAAGGTCAAGTTAAGAAATATTTCAAACTCGCCCATAATCCATCACAAGAAAACAAACCACCAAAAGTAAATATTAAATTTCATCCAATTAAATATTTCAAAATACTTAAAAATAACAATGCTTTCAACGTGTTAATGGAAAAAGGAATTAAAAATAGTTTTACCTAAGCATTTTTTCAACCATCATACATTTTTTCATTCATTTAGATTTCCATTTCAGTCATTGCCATAAAAACAGAAATCCACTTTAACACATCAACAACAAAGAAGCAAATGCTTTTCAGAAGGAAAAATTGTATTGGAAACCATCACTATTTAACTTAATTCATTTAAACAAAAACTATTTTAACTATACATTCAGAACATAAGAATAATTCAAAAAGGATACGGAGGCAGTTGTACAATTCATGCAAGGGCTTTGGATTATCAATCAATCTGGACTGTATAAGCTGGTGTATATAATTAACTTGAAGAGAATGAACAAGAGCTTCTCCATCTAAAAGTGAAATGAATAGTTTTAGGAGTAGTATGCAAAAGCTTTTTACAAATACAGTAAAACCTGTCTACAACAATACTGTTGGGACCAAAAAAAAAATCATAATAGATAGGTTATCGTTAAAACAGTTTGATTATTCATGCTGACATTTTGCCGAGGTCAAAAAAAAAAAAAAACTGTTACGGATCCAGTGCGACTTCCACTTTCTTGAAATGAAGACACAGTTCTTGAGAACACACAGGAGATTTATTTACACTATGTACAGGAAAGATCGTTAACAACTGCTAAATTAATCATCAGCAATTAAGCAAATATCAATCAACACCGTAAACTCAACGGTTAAACACGTATTTACATTCAAATACGCAAAACGAAACAGGGAAATGCCTCGCAAAAAACAGAGCTAAATGCTCTCAGCAAAATGGTTCCGTCGAGACTGACTTTTTATCATGTGGCGGCTATTTATAAACATCGAAAAGTTGCCACAATATTCCAAATGCTTCTCGAAAATCGTAGAGCGTTATCTTATTTCTTTTCATTCACAAATTTTATCATTCAGAAATGAGGGGACCGTATACTTCGGCCAAATGTAAGGAGGCTGTATATTCAAAGAAGAAGCTATTTACAGGTTACGTTACTACAATAATTTTAGATGAAAGATAATTTAATAAACGCCAAATTTAGCTAGATTACGACAAATTAATCACAAAAATAGTTACTATTTACAGAATTTGTAACATTACATTGTTATAGACAGGTTATCCTTATAGACAGTATCGTTATACACAGGTTTCACTGTATAAATATTTGATATAACAAAACTTACCACCCGTTTCCTTATCTTCCACCAAAACATCAATGTCCAACAAACGCCATGACACGTGTGAACCATCACCCATGAGGGTTAGTGACACCTTTAAAATATATAATATTTTAGTTAGGGAATAATAGAGTATTTACAGTGTGAAGTTCCAGGAATCAATCAAAAAATATACCTAGATGGTTTTAAAATATTTCTATTAAAAATACAGGCATACATATACATATATATATATATAGTCAAATCCCAATTTAACGAGTTCATTGGGACCGAAGCTTTTATATGCTAAATTGGGGTTATTCCTAATGTCGCGGTGAAGAAAAAAGCACTATCTTATCAAAAAGCCCAAATAAGTAACTGCACAAAAAAATAATCATAATTAGAAAGTGTACAGTTTTCATTCAGCATTCTGCAGGTTACTACACACTAGATAATTCGAAATTTTAAAGTTCTGAGGAATAGATGTTTGAAAATTTCCTTAATATTTGACTCGAAATAGTTCTCTTTTGACTTTATGGAGGGAAGAAAATACTGTGTCATTTACAGCTAGCTCGCATGAGATATGTTTTTAGTTTCCAGGTCACGTAAAGCATTAGAAAAAGTAACAGTTTTAATGGGAGTTTCATTACTGCTTTCTGCATCAAAACTGCTATTCATCGGTTGCCCCCTCGCCTGTCAGAATTGGCTGGTTCCAAGAAAAGTATTTTCCTGCTTCGGACAAGATGGGTGTATCATTTGGAAAACAATACAATATTTCCTAACTCAAATTAACAGAAAATAAATAAAAATATGGCTGTTAAAATAATTTGTTAATTCAGGGTTTATTATTTGGTAAATAGGGGTTTTTGCCTTCATTTTAGTTGGAGAAAAAGAAAAATTCGGGAAGTCGCAAAATTCATTAAATAGAGGTTCGTTAAACCGGGGTTTGACTGCATGACACATCAATGGAAATAACTTTTCAAGAATAAGTGGTAGAAGTGTCATTGGGTGTGTTTTGAAATCCTTTTTTCTTCACAATTGTAAAAGAAAAAAAGGTGTGAGAGGAGGTGCATTTATCCACCCATATGAGAAATTATGCTTCTCATATTAATTCCAATTTTTTTAATGAATTTCTAATATCAGCTACATTTATATTTACAGCAATTCTAATTAGCGTAGAATACAATGTCACATTGTTGATTTCAATGCTAAAAACAGGGTGATCCTTATCATCTGCTAGCAAAACAATAGCAATCTTTCAAATAATTGCAAATGCATTGAAAGAGTAATAAAATAAATATACTATTATTGTGAACTATGACTTTAAACACAAATAGTTCTTAATTTATTTATTAAATTGGGTAGAAGTAACTTTTGTGAAAGGTGAAATCTATGTTGTTCAGTACTGCTAACCAATGACAAAATTTGTTATACACAAAATTTTGATAGAAATAAGGCCAAATGTAGTGGTAAAATTATGACTTTACTTACATTAGAACTGTTTCATTACTTCCATTTTAAGTTGAAATTTTGCCTTCATTACACCAAACTATAACTTTGAAAAGTAAGGAAAGAAAAAAACAACATTTTAGGCACATTTTTAACTTTATTCTCAGGAAGGGAGGGGGGATCTCCTCTTGGAAACTACATTGAGCTGTTTGTTTCAAATTTGTTTTTGAAGTCCTTTAAGTTATATAACTAGATTTGTTCTGCGGAAGAGCTTTTTAATCTATGAAGTACATTCAATTTTTCAGCCCGATGCTTTGAGGGCTTCCTGGTCACTCCATAATATTAATCATTTACAAGCCAACCATTCCAAAAAAATTGTACAATTTCAGTTATTTACTTTTTTCCCCCCCTAAGTTTGGTTAGCAGAAATGTGCACACAATTCAACATTTATTTTCATTTTAAAAGACAAAATTTAGATTAAAATAGAGTGCTTGAAAGTTAACTAATCGATGGCTAATAAAATTTATTTTCACTCACCTCAAATTCATGCTCTACATGAAATGTAGCACGTCCATTTTCTAAAATAAGGAAAAACTTTTAATATGAGGGAAGGAAAGAACACAACATCACAAAATCTAACAAAATTTCTTTGAATAACAAACACTCTGAAGCATTTTTACAAAGAATGATTACTTATGCTTTTATTTAGAATACAATACAGCATTGATTACCCAAAAGAATTGAGGATTGGTTGTATTCAGATTTAAGGCTTGTGCAAACAATATGTAAAACAAATTTAAGGATTCTTTTTAGTAATCACATTTTATAATTTAACAGTTCAGTAGATAATGATGTTATAAAACAGTTTAGTTACCATGAGAAAATCAGAAAAAAAAAACCTTTTCTCCTCTTCATAAAAATTATTGTTTTTCCTATACAGTATCGTAGTGTTTCCGTAATAAAGTTGTTTTAGCAAATGCTGATATTTTTCTGTCGATAAATATGGCTTCAATATTAGTGGAAATTTATAACTCAACTTGGACTAGTTTTGCTGTCATACCAAGAATAGCTCTGCTTGAAATACTGACAAAAAAGGGGAAAACACTCTTGAGTTTTAAGGAGATAACAATACACTTAACTGCATACAAAAAAATTATTTCTACAGAAATATTATTAAAGGAGTTTGTCTACTCAGTTCAACAATTTATTGCTTTAAAACACTATAGCTATTGCAGTACCTTTGTTTTTAAATTAGTGCATCAAATACGCAGAACTCACAACAATCAAGAAAAATTATGAATATAATCAATTTTCAGTCTTAATTTACCCTGGCATGAAGAAAAAAAAAAAAAGAATTAAGCAAGAGCAAGGTGGAAAAACAACTTTCTTTTAAAATAAAATTAATTTAAGATATTTTGTATTTATGCAATGTTTCGGAAAACAATATAAATGATAATGGCATTTTTTATAGCTTAAATCAAACTATAAATAGGGAAATATCATATATAACTGTCATACCTATGGTTAAGTTTCTCATTTGAGAAGGTAGCTCCGAAGAAACAAGACGATACTGAATTATTTGATTTAAACGTAACAAAGTGCTTCTTTTTTCAGCTGGTGTTATAGGATCAGGTGGTACAATTTTGTCCTTAAAAACAAAGATACATATCATTAAGCAATCTAAAATAAAAATTAAATCATTTTCTATGAAAAACATTCCAAAAACTTACACGGATACAAGTTGGCAGACGTGAATATGTACCAAGAGTCAACACTTCAACAGCACAAGGAAGGTGAAAACTAGGTAACCTAAGGAAAGTATAAAATTGCTATAAATACTATAACATTAATAATCAAGAGCAAAAAAGTTTCAGTAGTTGAACAAATTATATTTGTAAAATTATTTTGGTAAGTATAAAACTCATTTTGAACTTTAAAAACTAAAAACTTGGAACATTATTGAAATTGATTTTGTACAAAATATCACTATTTCGAGCAATGACACAAATTCTAAAAAGAGTAAGAATGTAAATACAGTAGACTCCTGTTTAATCAGATCTCTGCTTTAACCAGACATAATTAATATGAAAATTGAGAAACAAATAGCAACATTAAAAGTGCCTAATTCTGCTTTATAGTTAGGAAATAAAGAATAAGCTAAAAAAAAAAAGAGAAATATGTTACTTCAGCCTGTCCCAAAAATATAGATACGAGTATAAAATACAATTCACAATAAAAATATGAATGGGGTGTTTTATTTTATATGTGCAGTGTATAATAATAAACAGTACTTGAAACACAAATTACGGTTAATTTATTAGAAAAAAACATCATATGTTGACCTTATTTATTTTAAAAACAGAAAATAGGGTATCACATAATTATAGAGAATTTATAATTTATAAAATGTATTTGAGTTTGAGAAACAGTTATAAATATTAGTATAAGATTGTTTCCGTTACCTCTAATTACTTCAAGCTAATGGTTTTCAATCAAAAGTATCTAGTTTTACCTATGATGAGCATTCACAATGATTCATGTCATGCTTGCTCTATTGCTGCTTTAAAGCCCTTAAGACGAAAAATATTGGCTCACAATTTCATATAATTTTATGCTAGATGTTCCCACATTTTCTATTGGATTAAGTGATGGCCAATCAATCCATGGCACTGATATCATTCATGTTGAACCACATGTTGTCTAACTCAACAAATATGTGGTTCAACATGAACAGCATCAATGTCATGGATAGCCATTGCTTAGTCCAGACTTAAATCCAGTGGAAAACGTAAATTATATGAAAATGGGAGCCAATATGTCTTGACCAAGGGCGTTAAAGCAATCATAGAGCAAGCATGGCGTATTTAAATGGGTAACACAGAACTTGATACTTCTCATGTTTGAAGTAACTAGAGATGATGGAAACAATTTCACATTACCATTTTTAACTGTTTCTCAACTTTAAACAGATTTTATAAATTAATTCAACACATGATGTTTTCTCTAAGTAATTAACTCTAACTTGTGCTTCACACTACTGTTTATCACTATATACATATGGGCAAAAAATCCTCCTATTCTTATTTTTACTGTGAATTGTATTTTATGGTTTTGTCTATATTTTTGGGACAAAGTGTAGTGGATTAAATGGTATCTGTTCTCCGGTCAATTTAAAATAATAATAATAATAAAAGGGTCGCTGATGTAGTTCGGACAGCCAGGGCTCTAATACCCATGACAATGTGACCCGGGTCATATCATTTAAAGGAAGAAAAAATGCTTTAGAAATGGCATTAAGGTAGGTGTAACAGCAGGTGTCAGCTTTCTCCGTTACAGTGATGCTTTTTAAAAAATACCATCATAATTCATTCAACTCTTCAAAGTTCTTTCCCTCAACAGAAAAAAAAAGGGAAATTTTCAAACATTCCTCTCAATGGTTTTTGAAAAAAACTTTTTTCATAAATTGACCCACTTTGGAAATGCAGGTTCAAATAATTGTTTCTAATTATTTTAGGCAATTAACCAACATTAATTCTTTAATGCAATTTAAAAAAAGGCATTCATGAATCACATGTACCCGTTTTTTATTCTCCCCCTTACCGGAATATCGCTTAACCGGATAACTTCCGGTGCCATTTAAGCCAATTAATTGGAAGCATACTGTATTATAAATTTCTGAGTATATTATTTTTTTACAAGAAATTTCACAGCTTTCATTTCATTTGAATAAAAAAAAGCCCTTTAGAGAAAAACTCTGCACTATTCCTGACCATTTCCATCTCTATACTTGAATACACTACAGTGCTATGCACAAAACTGACACCTGCAATCAAAATAAGAAATCAAATGCTCAAATCAAAATGAGGAATTATTTTTTTTAGTTTTACACCTCTATATACTTTATTCAAATATCAGATGTCACTTTTCCCTTTTTATTTTTTTCCCTTGTTTAATATTTTGAATTCACAAGTGACCATAAACCATTGTATTTAGATAAAATATATTAAATAACTATTTGGTAACAATAACTGAATTTTGCAAAAGTGCAACTGAGCTGGCAGTGTATTTTATGACTTCTGTGATTTAGTACGACAGAAAAAAAGAGTTATTTAAACAACTAGTACCTCGCATTTACTAATGTTTCTCTTGACATCACAGCCAGAATGTCAGCTGTATCCACAAAGAGCATTGATTGCTTATCCAAAAAAGCCATAATAGCCTGAAAAGCAAACATCATATTAAACATTTTATAACTCTCCTTATCTTCCCAGTTCATATTGAAAATCATAATAAATGAATTCACACATTTTAATAGCATTAAAGCACTTATATTTGCAAGGCTTTAATTTTTATGATTTTCCTGAGCCTTTTGTAATTACAAAAATTTGCGCCTCTCAAAATATTTTAAATTTATATTAGGAGTGCAATCTTTTTCAGTGCAGGGCCACTTATGTTACAGGAGTACTAGTTTATCATTTGGAGGTGTCAGGAAGGGTAATTGTAGTAAATTAAAAACAGTATTGGAAATACCGCATGTTACATAATCAGAGACACATTGGAAACCTTTAGTGAAGAACCTTCCTGTATTACTTATTTATTTAAGTTATAATCACAAATATAATAAAGATTCAAAAGAAACTTTGGTATGCTTTTAACGTTGCATTTTATGCATATATTTATATTTCTGGGGATGCATAGCCCCCATTGTTTATCACTTCTTGATAGAGTGATAAAAAAGGGGGATGCATCACCAGAAATATAAATATACATTAATGCTATATTATAAGCAAACTAAAGTTCATTTTAAATTTTAACTATATGTGTGAACCTGTGAATATAAATTAATAATGTGGAAAAGTTATTTACTAAAGATCAGCGATGGGTCGGATTATGCAGCATATCCTGCTTCCAAAAATTTTTTTATGCTTTTTTAGAAAGTGAGTATTTTTTCCGACATAGGCTCATAGGAGCAAGTCTGATATTCTAGATTTAAGCCGAAAAATAAGCGAAAAAATTGCAAACCAAAGTGTAGAGCAACTTTCAAGGGACCACAAAAAATCGTCTTTAAGTAGAAAGCGTCCTTAAATAGAGCGTCGTTAAACAGAGAACGTACTGTATGTATATATAATTATAATAAAAGTGAAAAATATTGAAAAGACCTAGGTTTAGGTTCTTTTTTTGTTTATAGTTTAACATGTGGTGCGTTTAGCTGAATGTTACTCTGTATTGCATACATTGGAGCTTAAACACTCTCCTTCTAGTTTGTAGTTAAATTTTTTGGTCTTTTGACCGTATTTATTCATTCCTCCACGGCTGATTAGCTTTGGATTCAACCTTTCATCTTTTTCTATCAAATTGCTGCTAGTATTTTCCTTTTTTTCATCATTATTTTTTGTATAAAATGTTTAAAACTTGTAGATATTCATGCTTTTGAACTTTGCACTTCTCTTGCCCCTCAGAAGAATGCTAATGGTTAATATATTGCTTCCTATTTTTCCAAATAAAAATAACGTCCATAAAACTGTCAAAACCCAAAAACAAACAGTGGGTCATCTTTTCCAAAAAGTGGGACATGATAGGGGTCCACAAAACTATGGTGATATTTGGATTCAGAGGGTCATTTTAAATAAGAATCAGTAAGAATGGTGGCAAAAGCATTTTGAACAGGAGGGGACTATTGCTGCACAGTGCATCTTCATTTTTGGGAAAATTACAGCTTGTGAAAATAAGTGCTTTTACAGTAAGTATTAGATGGACAAGAATGCATAAAAAAATCACTTAACTATTTATGTGATATTGAATCAAGACGGGCTTCATACATTTATTTGTGTACAAAATTAAATTACAGAATATAAAATCTGTACTGATTTTTTCTTTTTTTGAAGTAGCTATTGTTTAAAATATTTTATTATAATTAAAAACAAAGAGATTGAGGGAAATATAGAAAAATTAAACAAAAATATGCAATGTATTCAAATACATTTAATGTAATACTTACAGCACATTTTTCCACTTTAGATGCACTAGCGGCCCATTTTGTTAGAGCAAGAAGTCTTATAAAAAGATTTCGAGTCCTACTAGCAAATTGAACAATCTCGATTTTTCGTTCCATATCGGTTTTCCTGGGTAAACTGAAATGTAAAAACACATTGAATAAAATTCAGGGTATTAAAAACATTGATTTTGAAACAAAACATGTTTGGTTTTGAAGGGTAGGGCCGATAAATTTTAAAAATAAATAGGGGTTTTGAAATAAGATCTAGCTCCATATTATGGCAGTCCTTAAAATTTTGATATACATACACATATCATCTCACTCCATTAGTTTGTTCAATTTTAGTAAAAATCAAAATGTCAAAATTTTAAAAGGAATACAATTTGAAAGTTTCAATTTCAAGATTAATAATTTACTCAGTATACCTGATTATCTTGATGACACAGTATTTCATATACAAGTAATGACTATAACAGATAACATACTCTCCAGGGTTGGCCTGATTGGACCCAATTGGGTTGGACCCAATGGGTTTTTTGAAAAAACCCATTTAAAAAACCCATTATTTAGCCCACTTTTGGGTTTTTTTAAATTTTCCGAGAAATTTTTAGAAAAAATTAATTAATTCAAATACTTTCACAATTTAAACTTATTTTTTTATTTGTTCTTTACCACAGACAATGGACATAAAAAATGAATTTTGAACTTAAATAGTATTTCTTAACTCTTGACGGCATTAAAAAAATACTTCAAAGGTTTTAAATAAATATATTTAACTCTTTTCTTTAACTGGTCAATAAATAACTCAAATTACCTTGATTAAGTACTGTCACGTCTGATTTTCGCAATATCTGTAGATTGTACAGAGTAAACTACTCTAGCTAAATGGCTTTCATGGGAATTATTTCCTACAAACCAACACGTCACAAATCTCAAATAAACAAGGTATATTTTTGAAATTAACAGGTTTCTCAAACGGTCAGACAGAAAACAGAATAGGATGTACAGTATTATCATTATCTTACGAAAAAGTTTAATATTTCTTAGTCTGTACACAGAAATAGAAAAACAGGCAACATAAAGATCAAAGAAATGTCTTGATTAAGCTGGAATTCAGTAAAAAGGGATTTAAACTACTTGAAGTTCTACAGTAGTTTTGCATAACAAAATGAAATACAATAAAGTAAAATGCAAAAAAAAAAAAAAAATGTAGTAATTAAAAAGGAACAATAGATCACTCGAGAAGTAACTTTGGCTTAACTGCTGATAATCATGGAAACTAAAAAATCTGAAACTTCACCATTCTTGGGTTTCGTCGTCTTTTATACTTTTCTTCAGAAAATGCAGCATTTTAACTGTTTTCCAGGTTTTTTTACCCCAAGACAATTTTTGCGCTTAGTCCATATACTTACGCTACAATATGCTACAAGTACCCCCACATTTTCCCTAAAAAAGACAAAAAAAACCCACATTTATTTTAAAAAACCCAGCTTTAGCTGGGTTTTTTTTGGGTTTTATTTAAAAAAAAACCCAAAAAAAACCCTGGGTCCATGGGCTTTTTTAAAAAAACCCGGGTTTTTGCCAACTCTGATACTCTCTCCTCTTCCAGAAATTGAAATCTGGCAGCAGTAACGAGCCTAACTACTAAACGAAAAATTCTTATCTTTCAGACAGTTTTTAAAAGCGAAGTAATGCTAGTTTTTCTGTGCTATTAAAGCATTAGAAATCTGAAGCAAAAAGTACTACCAAGAGTAAACATCATGAATATGGGAAAAAAAACTAATTGAACTATTAGTTAAGTTGTGAAAATTATATCATCTAATCAAATTCAATTGAATTGAATTGTCAACACTAAAACACATTTTTTGTTTTTCTAACATTGTAAATCAAAAACATCGTAAATCAAAAATCTTAAATGATTTTTACAATTCATGAAAATGTAAATAAATAAGAACATAAGACACTATACAGAAGTCAGAAAAATAAGACATTCAAAGAATGTTTTGAAGAGGTACAGGAATTATAAGCCTACACTAAACAAAACTATATTTCTTTTCTGAAGGTGGTTTGAACTAGTTAAAATTCAAGCTTCTAAACTACCTCATTTAAAATTAATTAGATGAATCACAAAATAAAATGTTACATACAGCTCAGCAAGAACAGTTAACTCATGATACGTCCTTTGGAGAATGGAGTCAATCAATTTAGCAAGACTGATTGTGTTATTATTTGATGAAGGGTGCATAACTTGAGAGACTGCCTGCATGGCGACAACAGGAGTCTGTCGACCTTCTATTGGACGTGGAACCATGTTGCTCCTTTAGGTACCTAATGAGATATATACATATCAATAATCTTTCTAACTAATCATTTCTGCATTGGACACAATTATAACATATGCACATTTTATTATGAGTATAGTAAAATAAATAATTCCTGACATTTTTGAAGCATAATAAAGTACACTCAAACCAGCTTTTTGTGCGTTGGATAGGGACCACACAGAAAAAAAAACACCTAAAACTTAATGAGTAGCAAATAAAAAAGTTTTTGCAACTCAATTATTTTTATGTGGTGGATAGGGACTGCATAAAAAAGTCTTATATAGAAAGTTAGTGAAAACTTAACCATGCAACTATGAATTGTTTGTACCTTTTGTTAACAATTTTAAGGTACTTCGAGATTTTTGCTCTACTAATACTTGTTTAGTCAGAGTCATAGAATGACCCCTCGCTTCCTTCAGTTTATTCCACAGACAACTATTTCGCATGGCCAATACAGTTAGTTTGTTTCTATTTCCATCCCTTCAACATTGAAGTTTTTTCTTGTATATAGTTATGCCAAATCCATACAAAAAAGAAATGGGTTGTTTGTGTAGTATACATTTTACTGAAATTAAATCAGATGATTGTTTCATCAGTGAAGAAAATTGAGCTAAAATTTTTTTAGAAAAGAATTTCTTAGATTGTGAAAATTGCAGTGAATATGATACAGAATCGAAAGAGGATGGAGATTTAGGAAATAAAATGAATCACTCTGTTCTTTTTTTTTTTTTTTTTTAAGCAAAAGATGACATAAAGTAAAATAAAGCAAGTCAGGATCATCTTGAACGTAACTATTATTTTTATTAAATTTGAATAAAAAATGAGACATTTTTAACTGACTCAAGTAAAATTTTCTGAAGTTAGTGTTCAACTTTTGGAAACTAAGAGGAAGTTTATCTCCCCCCCCCCTTAAAATATTCATACAAAATCATTGAAAAAAAAAACATTTAAAGAGTTTTTTTTTAAATAATTTTTCAGTTTTAGAAAGTGTTGTCAGCTTAAAATTTTGTAAACAGCAACCCAAAACTTTCAAATTACAAACATCCCTGAATAAAGTTTAAAACTCACATCAAGCGTTATTATCCTCAATGTGTCTAAGAACTTGATTTAGAGAACAAATGTAAAAAAGTTTTCCCTATAAGTGCATATAAAACTCATCGCACTTATGTCTAAAACTAAGGTTCAACTGTTGAAAATTATAAAACATTATAGTTTGAACAGTAAACAAGTAGATAAATAACGTTTTGATCCGTGTAAGACTGGACAACCAATGACCCGCGCGCATCTTAACGTTTGCTCAGCGAGCAAGCATTTTTCAAAGTGAAACGAATTCAAGACACAGTACCTATTTGAATCTCTGGAAACCTTTTGTAATCTAATTTTCAAATACACATACAACCACTTTTTAAATATTTATTGACATATGTATTATTATTTTTACACACATAAGATTATTCAAACATAGGTAACTGTTATCTTTCCTAGTCTGAGAATACACAAAGTTTCTTGCGCTAAATTAGTTCAAAATCACTTTTGTCAATTGAAGTTCCTACCTAGCAATCAAACTAACCCTGTGTATATATATTTACCACATTTGAAATATTCTACTTGCATTGAACTTATGTTGTACACAGAAATTTAAATAAAGCTAAATGCTTTTTTAGGATTACAATGTTATTTATGGTGCAGTTTATTGTTCAAGCTTATTTTATCGATTGAATCAGTTTACCGAACTCGGTCATTGTCAATTTAACTGTCTGATCGAATAATTTAAAATCGAAAACAACATTTCAGACACACAATACTAAAAAAGAGAAAATAATTAATGAAATAAAAAAGTTTTAATGTGTCATGTTTTTAAAATGAACTAAAAAGTATAAAATAATTTCCCTTATCTTCATGTTTCAGAATTTCTTAGATTGTCTGATGGTGAGTTTTTAAAGCTATCAAAATACTTGTAAGCTTTAAAAGGGAAAACGTAGTGCTCAGGGGTGTGCACAGGGGAGGGGGGAATAAGGACACCTGTTGGCCCTGGCCCGAGCCTGAAGGGGGTCCGAGATTTTTAAAATGAGGGGCAATATATATATATATATATATATATATATATATATATATATATATATATAAGGGGAATCTATATGGAGGGTGGCCCGTAAAAAGTCATTTATGACGGGCCCTAAAATTTCTGTGCACGCCCCTTTATGTACTACATAACTATTTGTGTAAAGAAAAGCTGTCAATGAAAAAACTTGCAATTCAGTTTATACAATTTGCAGAGCCATAAAATTGTTTGTTAAATTTAAATGCATGAATTGTTTGTTATATGCACCCCATATTTTTCCTTTTAATGCTCACAAGTATTTTGATGGCTATTAAAAACTCAAAATCGCAAATTTTCCAGCCAATCTGTAAGAAATTCTGTAATTGTATGGGCCTTTAAATCTACAAGAAGCTTAGAGAAATTATTTTATACTTTTTAGTTCATTTTAAAAATGTAGTACATTATGTTTTAATTATTTTCTGCTTTTTTAGCCATTGAATATAATTTAAAGTGATTTGAAAATTTAAGAGCATTTAAAAAGCGACCAGAAACCTTTGAAAATTGGCAATCTAAAATGTTGACCGATTTTCTTAAATTTCACATTTACATCAGAATCAAGTTACTATTTCCTTGTAATGTTTACTTTTTTACAGTAGTTCAGTGAAACCCTCAAAAAAAGTATTTTGATACACTGCTGTGATGAACTAAGTTGATTCGGTCATGTTTCATAGTTTTCAACGCATTATTTTAAGTTTGTTAGGGTTTTTTGATTAGGCATAATAGGTAGAGAGTTAAAATAGAACAAAGAGTTTGATGTATTAGAATAATTAAATGAACTGTGAACTTCATTTTAGACATGTTAGCACAACATTAGATTTTTTAGTTGACAAAGAAGTGAAAGTGTTGGACAAGTTATTGCACATAAAACTGTCTAGAACCCCAGAGACATATTTCAACTAAAACCACGTCTCTTTGCTTAACAGTACATCTCCATTTGAAATAAATTTCTTAGAGTTTGGTTTCTTAGATTTTATTTACTTTTTAATCTTCAATTTTTTTCTTTTTTTACCTCCTTTTACCAAAAAGGAAGTATTGTATTCGTGAAAAAAAAATCACTAAAAATTTGGCCTTAATTTCTATTTTGCTTGCTCCCGAATGAATATTGAGTTTTTTTTCAACTCGACCACATGTGGATATATGTCTAAGAACGTATAAACACTCGAATCCATTTTGACAATACCTGAGTTAATTACATCGAATTTGTCGTGACTTCTGTATGTACGTATGAATGTGCGTATGTATCTCTCATAACTCAAGAATGGTATGTCGTAGGAAGTTGAAATTTGGTACGTAGACTCCTAGTGGGGTCTAGTTGTGTTCCTTTTTGGTTGCATTCAGATGCTCTAAAGGAAGTCTTTTACACCTTTTTTTTTTGGGGGGGGGGGAATCATTGTTAAATTCATTGCAAACTCAAGTGATGTTATGTTTTGTCAAACACTTGGCAAAATCTATCGCCAAGCTTTTGGTCGCCAACTTGGCTTTTTTTTTTCATTTTATAAATCTGGTTGCAATTCCACCACTATTGATAATATTTAATGAGTTAACCATTGAATCATGTTAAAATTGCCAATATTGAGAAAGTTAATCTGTATAAAACATTTTTTTTGTTTCGTTTTTTTTTTTTTTTTGCTTCGGTTCGGTTCGCAACAAACTTAGGGTGAAAATATTTGAAGTGTTTCTTTGCTTACTCCAAGTCCAAGGCACTATTATCATTAAATTAACGTAAAAGGAAGTCATGTGATGCACACATCAACTCTCTTTTTTATAGAATGGAACTAGTAAATGACTTTTCCGATATCATTACGCTTATCAAAAGTTCATTTGCTTTTTCATATTTTAACATGATTTTGCAAAAAATTGGCATCATCTTTTAACTTTCGCTATAATTCTTTTTTTTTTTTGTTTGGTTATTTAGAATTAAAAATGTTTGTTCAGCTATTGAACCAAAAACATATTATTTTAAACGTGCCTTTGAATTTAAATATTTTTAATTGAAAAAAATGCTTTAAGTACTTTTTTATTTTTTACGATGAGTACATTAATTTTGCTAAGCTTACAGTTTTGCTATAAAAGTAAAAAATTGGCCCCAGTACACTGTAAGTGCAAAAAGAATGAACAATGATACTTGAGCAAAGCAGTTCTTAAAGAGCATCAGCACAGATCAAATAAATAAAGAAATAATTATGAGAACAGCAAAAATTTTTATTGCCCAGCTAAACATTGCAAACATACTTGATTTCCTAACAAAGCTGCATTTTAATTTGACCTGATACGTATGCACACCTATGCTTTATTCTTTTGAAGTCAAGAAAAACATACACCACAGTGCCAACTAAAACCCCAGCATTTTAATTCTTATTTCTACTACATCGAAAACAAACTAGTATTTAATCGACATTCGACAATAAATTTCTTTCACTGACTAACTCTTAAATAATGAAAAGGTACTCATAAAAAACCAAACTCAATTAATAAACTTTTACAATTACAATCGTTTACTAAAGTGGTGTGAATAAACCTATTTTGTTTTCTTTAAATCAAATTATGACAGTCGTGAAAATTTTGGTATATTTACATTAAAAAAAAACACACACACACACACACAGATTCGGTAAACGTCTATAAAACATTGGATGTCCCAAAAAAAGTTATGAAACCGAAAATAAGAGAGGAAGTGAGTATACTCTGATTTAAATAAAATATATACGTGGTTCTCAACTCTGAAAAGACGTTGTATAAAAACACTCGACTGAAAATTTATTTGCTTGTTTACAGTGTTAGTTAAGCAATGCAAAATAAGAATATGTTTTTAAAGCAAACCTGAAAACTTGAAGACTTGGCGTTACAAAAGTGAAAACATTATTTTTACATCTTACATCACGGTAACAAAAAAATGCTTAGATGTCAAAATAAAAAAATAGTGCAAGTTTACATAATGTCTAATTCAAGTAACAGTAAGAAATATGTAATCATATTTTGAAAAAAAAGTTTTTAAGATATGTCAACCATTACGCAAGAAATTTTAAGTACGACAACTCGATGTGGAAAATCGCTGCCAACAGACTTCGAAAATATGCTTTAAATAGATGCAATGGCTATACTCGATTACACAGGTTGGTGTTTATTTGTTGTTAAACTTGAATTAATTTAATAGTTTGATCATTTGAAACAGCTTTTTGTGCGATTTTTTGGAAAATGAATTCGTACACACAGCCTGAAAATAATGTTGGTTCGTAAATTCGGTTAACAACAGCGATCCTATGACGTCATTAGATAGTGTCTGGGTATTGAGTTAGTTCTCTTAAATCAATATAAATCACTAACTTTTTATTGGTTGTCTGTCTTATCTACGGTATTTATAATGTTACGACCACGAACAGTTGACCGGTGGCTTTATTAGAATGTCAGTATGTCAGTATATGACCTTTTCCAAGACGCTCTCCTCTCCTAGAGATTCTTAGTTTTTATACCGTTTGGAAGCGCCAGGAGCAAACTGTAGCATTCAGGAACGATGAGGAGATCAAAAGAGAAATTTATTATTTGTTTTGCAATTCGAACTCTGCGACAAAAATTTTCAGGGCCGACGAGAGGCCATGTCCGGCTCGTAAAGAAGGGCCCGCTTGTAGGGTTGTCCCCCCTCCCTCCAAGAGCAAGAGCGACCCCTAAATATCCCTAAATATCGCGAGGACCTCCCCCCCAAATGAGTCATTAGTGCTGCCATCTGGTGGTAGGTTAAAAAGTTAACTTCTTTATTATATTTTTCCTTGCAAAATTAACGAAAAAGTCGTTACAAAATTAATGTAAAAAGTATGACATAAAATATAGTTATAAAGATCATTTTTCAGAACCCGAAAGAGGTGCAAACTTTTTTTTTTTTGGCTTTTCACATACTTTTACAATAAGCAATTACAGAAACATCATTAAAATGAAAACAATCACATTTTACTAGATTGTTCGTAAGCAAAAATTAAAGCAATGACACAGCTAAGAAAGAAAAATATCAAACATTGCAAAATGATCAACAAAAATTTATTTCATGATATTCAAAATTTTCTCACTACAGTAATCAAAAACTAAAAAAATAACACTATAGGGAAAATTCGGCAGAAATAAATGAACAAATGAGTTTTACTAAAAAGTATAACTTTTAGCAATGTAAATTTCATAAAAAATAATAAGTTTCATTTTTTGCTGGAAATCAAAATGAATAAATAAATATGAAATGACCAATTCGCTAAAACTCGTATAGGGATGTGTTTCGGGGTTAGAAGGAGCCTCTTTCTCATTTCAAAAAAGATGTGAGCTTGCAGATTTAAAAACTTCATCTCAGTTGATAGTCTATGCTCAAATCTTTTCTGCATTGCACTCCAAAACACATGTCAGCAAAAAATGTTTGGAAATTTCTACTTGGAAAAAAAAAGATGTCTTTGGTACACATTTTAGTCCTTATTTTCCACTGAACTATTAGTGAGCTCAAAGGGAACAAAAATGCCGAAGTATAGAAAATAAGTAATAGAAATAATAATACTAAAAAGAAAAAAAATGCCTGAATTATAATTTAGTAGATAAGTACGAATCGAAGTCCCCTGCCTCCCCAAGTATAAATCTACAAAAACACCCCGACACATTTTTTGGAGTCGCAGGGAGCTCTTCATTGCAGAAAAGATGTAAAGCTTGTTTATGTGCAGACTATCGACTGAGGTGGAGTTTTTAAATCCTCAAGTTCACCTCTTTTTTTAATGGAAAAAGGGGTTCATTATAACCCCGTAACATGCACTTACGAGTTTTTAGTAATATTGTTATGTTTCTTTATATTTATTTATTTTCATTTTTACTTCAAGGAAAACTTTCAAACTTTTTTAAAAATGATATTTACATATTTTAAAGTTGTGCTCTTTAGTAAAACTGATTTATTCATTTATATTTCTGCTGTATTTTCCTTATAGTGTATTATTAATACTAATGTTTGAACAGTGCAATGAGAAAATTTTGAATTATCATGAAATAAATTCTTGCATTATAGATTTTTGTTGATATCATTTTTTCAACGTTTGATATCCTTCATTGCAGAGTCACTGTTTTAACTCCAGCTTATGAACAATCTGAAATATGATTGTTTTCATTTTAATGTATGCACCTATTTTCTTCATGTGATAATTTACTTAGAAAATTTAAAATTATTTAAGTGTGTGAAGAAGCAAAAAAAAGAAAAGGTCAAAAATTTAGATTAATTTTCATTCCTTTTCAATTTTGTTAAATCCTTCCTCCCACTGAAAACAACAATACAAGCTTTAATTTATCGATTACATCTCTTTTGGGCTATAAAAATGATCTTTACAACTATATTTTGTGTCATATTTTTTACATCAATTTTGTAATGACTTATAAAAATCTCGAACTAACTTGAACAGCTAGCAAATTTATTGATTTAAATGAAATTCCTCCTCTTTTCACTGAAAAAAGAATAAAAGCTTTCTTCCTTAATCGACCACTTTTGTATTCGAAAAATAGTTGTAACAAAATTTTAGTCACTACTTTTTTATGTTAATTTTGTAATCACTTATAAATAAATGGAATTTTCACTTGTTGACGTATCACCAGATGGCAGCATTTTCAAAGAGGAAAAAGACGAAAATTGTATTGAATTGGAAAATTGAAATTTGTATTGTGACAGCTGAACTTTCTCTCCTAGATGTGTGCTCTATCATCCCTAGGAATCAAATGATTCTATACCTGGGACTTAGAGGCAATTTTCATCATTGCTGACTCTTCTAGATTAATAAGAAGAATGGACCTTTTATCAATTTATTACAAAGGATTCTATATCTGGGCCTCACATAGTGCAGCTCTGGTTAGTTAAATTCTTTTTTCCGTAAAAGGTATTTGGAGTTGAGTTGGATTACTTTCACAGTATTTTTGCTAAACTATATTAACTCAAATCTGCTCCAGTAACACTTTTTTTATCGAATTCCCCCAAAAAAGATAAACATTGTCAAGGTCATAGTTAACTAATCAGAATAGCACTATACGAGGTGTGATCAAAAAGTATGGTGAATGAATTTTTATAGCAGCAACTGTTGAGGCTACATCCATATGCTGTGATTTGTTCAGTAGCATGATCAGCTGAGACAAGCAGGGACAAGTTGTAAGACATTTGAACTTGTCAGTCAGCTGCCAGAGTGAGGTTGAGTTTATCACGTCTGGCTTGCAACACAGATTTCTAACAGCGCATTAGGTTTTGTTTTACGTTGCAAAAGAGCTCGCAAAATGCTAACATTGGTGTACGGCGGTAATGTGGTAACTCTGAAGAGTGTGTACAAGTGGTATGACTGATTTAAAAACTGAAATGAGACCGTTGAAGACTAGCAATGTGCAGGACGTCCAGTAACCTCAAAAACAGAAAAAAATGTGCAAAAAGTAGAAAAAATGATTTGTTCAAACAGACGAATGACTATTTGAGAGCTATTGGAAACCTTAACATCTCATACCATTCCATTCAAAGCATTTTAACTGATGAGTTGCAAATGAGCCAAGTGAGGTCAAAATTTGTTCCCAGAATTTTGAGTGATGAACCGAAGGGAGATTGTGTTTCACGAGTTTTTTGCCAGAATGAATGTTCATCTCTTTCCATATTTGCCATACTCACAGGATTTTACACCATGCGACTTCAGGCTCTTCTTAAAAAAGTAAAACTGTGCTCAAAGGCAAACATTTTGACACCATTGTTGACATTGAGAAGGCCACACCTGGCAGCTGAAAGCCCTTCCGAAAAACGCCAGCCGGAAATACTTCCACTCATGGAGTCAACGTTTGGATAAGTGCATTGCTTGCCAGGCATACTACTTTGAAGAGGTTTAAATCAAATTTTATGTAACCTTATTATGTTTTTCAATAAAAAATTATTCATCATATTTTTTGATTGCACCTCGTATCTCACTACTACGATACGTATTTCGGATTTTTGAGAATTTAATTTTCTGCATCATCACTCTCTGATGATGACAAAGTATAAATTTGGATTTTGTAAGTTATACTTTTTTTTTGGTGTTGAAAGAAAGGTTGAAAACGCTTTCAAAATCCTTGCCATTTCTGAGACAGAAACAGATAATATTTCTGTAACCTAGTTCTTTTTCTCCTTCCATAGCAATTTGGTGCATTGTCTTGTTTCCAGCAATTGCAGAATGCAATTTACACTCTGGAGAAGGGTATCTATTTTTTTTTTTTTTTACCTGATCTTTGCTGATAAAAAATAAATTGATACTTGTATGGTAATGAGGTTAAAAAAAAGACCCATCATCAGGAATATCTGAACCTATGAAATAAAATTATCAAACTCCTGTTTCAAGCTGCGCTAATACTGTCAACAGCTCCTATTCTAACAAGTGTTGAGTGTCTTTAAAAAGCCATTGTCAAATCACGATGAAACAAATAAAACTTACCTCGATACTAAGAGGTTGAGCCACTTGAAAAAATATGGAGAACATTTATTCACCGACATTTTCTTAAGCATTTCAACGGCCCAATTGGTGGCAGCAAATGTGCCCATGCTGCTGGTAGACTGCTGTCATATACAGGTGAAATGGAACAAAATTAGTTTCTTCCTTTTGCTTGCAGAATTCTTGTTTCTCAGCAGCTGATAATTTTGCCAAAAATTTATAAACAGATGCAAAGAAAAACCTCCTATACTATCTTACTAAATGGGCTGGTCACGTCATAACATTAAATAAAAAACAATCAACAAACAACCTACCTACAGGAGTTAGAACAAGGGGTCGACCTAACCTCAGATGTGTAGATTGCCTTGATAAGGATTTTGCTACCATAAAAGTGAAAAATTGCAAGCCATGGCCAAAAAAGTGAGGTCTGGAAGAAAATTGTTGAGAAGGCCAGGAGGGAGGCCACTGAGGAAGGAAGGATATCTTACTAATTAACTCTTATTTGTTCTAAAAAGTAAAAGTGCTTTTACAAAAACCTATCTTTTACCAAAACGACGTGCCTTTAAGGCACGTTGTTTTGGATAATACATACTGTATAGTGTATATAATGCTAAAATGATCTTTATATCATTCTTCATTATTGTAATTAATATTTTTATTAGGTATATATATACATGTGACATTTTAGTATAATTTATCTACACATTTCAGAAATAAAGATGTTTTTACTTTAAATCATGTCAGGTCTGTTACCTTTACCAGGTAACAAAGATGACAAGTAACAGACCTGTTAATTTTACACTATTGTTTCTTTTTTAAATCATGAGTAAACTTTTTAGGTTTAAGGCATCATGTCTCAAATATAGTTCTCAGAGTTACTTTGAATGTTGCCAAGCAGTTAAAAAGGATTGACCAATTAACTTTTAAACAGTTGGTAACAGACCCTCGGACATCATAAAAAAATACTCACCTTGTGGAAAAAGCTTAAGTCCTTAAAGGTATCTTTTAAGCCAAGATGATTGATCAAATTTGTTCCTTCCTCATACTGAACCATGAAAGCAATATTTAAATCTGGCAAAGCTATCTACTGGGTAATTTTTTAAATGATTAACCTTGGTAAGAGATCTGATAGTAACAGACTCTACATTTCTAGGACAACATTACATATTTAATAAACAATCAAAAAAAAAAAAAAAAAACCTCAAGAGTTCTAAGATGTTTCATAGATTTGCCCCAAAATATTTTTGAAACATACAGTTTAATGTGACATTATATTTTAGAAATAGATGAAATTTTAAGAAGAAATTTCACTTTGCCATTTGGGACAGCCTGTTTTCTAAGATTGCCCCTAAAAAAATTCATATAAACTGCAGCTTAAGAAATATTCTTATAAAATTATACATTGTAACTAGGGGTGCCCCTCCCCTAAGGTCAAGAGGGCACCCCATCCTAAAAATTAGCAAAATACTCCTCAAAGCACAGCCCCCTCTAAAAATTTCAACGGCGCATTCTGCGCCATGACCCCCTGTCATAATTCTTAACTCAACCCTATAAGATATTCAATTTCAAAATAAAATTTATTTTTTTGCCAGACATCTAAAATGCCTCGAATTTCGAATTCACCCAGTTGCCAATTTCTTGCTTAAAAGGCAAACCGTAAAAATTAAATGGTTTCACTTTATTTATTTTTTTAAGCCAAGAGCAAAAACTAAGGTTATCAGTTCTTAGTTACAAACATATCAAATGAGATATTCTGTTAGGATCTCAGAATCAGATTTAAAAAAAATCCTTTCGATTTTTTAATAAAGATTTCAATTTAACTTAGTTGGGATATTAGTAATTATTCTGCCTCTCTGAATCGGCAGCGGCAGAGCAAAAGTAGCGGAAATTTCTAGAAATTGAAGCTTTAAAAACGCAATTATAGGACACATTTACTATCATCCTAACAACAAGACTATGATCCTAAAAACTTAAGCAATATTTTATGTTCAGGAGCCATTTCACTTAAACTTTTTGTTAGTGTAGTTTAAAAAAACCTAATCGCTTATGATATAAAAGAAAGGCGGTATGGGGACCCTTGCCCGAACATTTTCTGAAATTCAAGCTTTAAAAACGCGATTGTAAGGCCATATTTTGTAATATTAGGATCAGTAATTTTTGAAATTAAAGCTACAAAGACGCAATTTCAAGCGATTTTCGACGTTGTTGAGTATTTGAGGGTTTTCAGCTGGAAATATCTCGAAACCAAAATTCAGATGTTGCATAATGCTTACCGCATGTGTGCGGGGGGGGGGGGGGGGGGGGGGGGAGTTCGGAGGAGCAACATTTTGAATATTTTCTTATTTTTTGACAAACTAGGAAAATAGAGAAAAAAGAAAAGAAATAGAGCAGGGGTGGGGGAAGTAGAATTAGCTGATCAATAAGCTATAACAAATTGAATATTTTTAATTCAAAGATTTCTTTTTATATAAAAGAAATTTCACTCATTAATTTCTTTCAAATAAATAAAACGCGATGTAGAAACTTGAAGGAAGACAGATAATTTAGACAGTTTCAAATGTTTGTCCACGTCGAAAAAAATAGACGATCAGGCACTGTTCAAATTTGTAGAATCATTTTGTAAAAGGCCCCGTCAGAATTCTCCAATTGGGCCCCGCATTTACTAAGGCTGACTCTGTGTAGTCTCCCCTTCAAGCACTAGTTTGATCACTTTTGTGTCTGTTGCATTTAAAAAGAGCTTCAATTGAAAACATGGAAAGTTCTTAAAATTTCTGAGAATTTTGAGAGGCCATCGGCCACTGCCTCCCTGTATCATTAGAAAAACAAAATTACAATAAAAAATAAAAAGTTCAGACATTTTGTTTACAATTATTTAAACATTTAAAATGTACACTGCGTCTTCTACTCTGCTTTACTAGAAATCTGTGCCAGCTTGTGACTTTCAACATTATGTTGCTCACCATCAGTTTAGGTAACCATTGAGTTCACATAAAGGGGCTTATTAAGTAAGAAAACTTTATTCAAATAGGAATAGATAGCTTTTAAATAGAAAAAACTTAAGATAGTGTCATTGGATATGGGATAATTTATTTTAGCAGATCTCATGTAAAAAATCAATAAATGTACAATAGAAAACATATTCCTACTACGACAAAAGTAAAAGATTTAGCCGAAATTACAAACTCAACGGCAAAAATATGGTACACCCGTATTTGTTTTCTGTTTTTTTCGAATTTGATCAAAGAATTCTTTAATGTCACTCTCGCATACAGTTCTTTTATTATCGGCAAAATCTTTCAAGTATTCTTTCAACTGGCCCTTCATGTCGGTGTAAGCACTAATAGCTTCCATTTGAGCAACTCTATCCAACTTATTCAATGCATTCAAGCCTTTGTCATACTGACTTTCATTAGAACAGAGTTTGCCTCTATCTTCATAGGCTTTAACGGTATCATCAAGATTGGTCAAGTACTGGCAATCTTTATCACTGTACATACTCATGCATGACATACAAGAACACAACTCTTTACGCCAATTTTCAGGAAAAAAGGCAGGTCCTTTATTGAAAATTTGTTCTTTGTTTTTCAGCTCTCTTAAGATACAAGATGATGAAATTTCATTTTTAATAGAAGATATTTCTTGGGGCTCTGCTTTGATTCCATTAGTTACAATATTTTCCACACTTGAACCAGTCCCATTTGATGCAACATGATCATTGGTCTTCGTTTCTTCATTTTCCTTTTTGACAGCTACACTTTCAACTTTGAGTGTGCTGGGACTATTTTCGCAGGCCTTCAAGTCAGGCTTCAGTTCATCCTCAACTTGCACGCAATTGAATTTGTTTAAATATGCATAGAGAAAACAATGGGATTCCATACACTTCGAGCAAACCATTTCGAAATATTCTTCGGGAACTTCCCCACCAAGATGACGGCCATGGTACCAATCTTCACATATGATGCATTGTATCATCTCATCTGGGATATCATCGTCTAAATCTGGATACGGTCTGCTACAGGTACAGTACACTCCTTTAAAATTTTGATTGTATTTGTTTTTCGAATTTATGTTCTCCTTGTTCGGTCTCAAAGAACAAAGTTTTCCAGGAAACTTGTTGTTCCCACAATCGCATCGAAAATTCCTCTTAGTATACAATTCCACAACTTCATGACCATCATGACAAGCATAACAGCAAGCTAAACATATTCCGCCGGATTCCTTGTTTTCTGCACAAGAGAGACATGCATAAAGAGCTTGTCGGGATACGTAACCTTTATCATAAGAACAATAAGTATCATCACTACCCCCTAGAACAGCGTTGGCGTTTTCTTCTAAATCTTCTTCCTCTTGCAAAAACGTCGCACATTGTAACAATTTCTTTGTTGTCATCGGTACTACTAGAGCCTTCTGCCATCTTCAATGCAGTTTTCAATTGGAATTTAAATGATTGGGAAATCTTATTAATTTTTAGGAACAGTAAGTACTCGGCCGCCAATTGATGGATTCGCGCATGCGGTTAAGAACAAAAATGGAGAAGTGAAACTGTTGATAGTAATTTGGTAAAATGATGCAGTATCAAAACTATTGATGCTAAATTTTCGTTTGAAAAATGAATCTGTGTTGCCTAACTCAAACTATAAATACAATATTGCATTTTTCTTGATTTACGCATTTTTAGATAATTACAATGGAAAATTTTCTAGTTGTGGCAATACTACAACTTGTCAACACACGATTTGTTCCTCCCTTCCAAAATATTTTCGGTTTTGAATTTGCGAATGTCTTAAGGGTTTTCAAAATTAAACAATTGTTTAGAGATTTTATGATTACTAATTTCTCAATAACGAATTATTTTGACCATTAAAAAAATATATATTGTTGATAGTTGCCTAATTTTTTTCTTATTATGTCTAGACAAATATTAAAAGTTGCCGATCCTAGAAAAGTTGTAAGTAAACAACAAAAACATTTTTTCTTCATAGCATCGTCTGTTCAAATGTTAACATATACAAAAATTATCAATAAATTCCTTTGGGACATATAATGATTTTTTTTTAGTTGAAAGTTGAAATGCTTTTTGGCTACATTTTCTTATTAAGTTAAGATGCAATTAATTTATTATATTGTTTCTTCTTTCACTCGTTTCTGAACAAAGATTGCTATTCTTTTTTCTTTTTTCGGGGAGGGGGGCTGTTCAGTTTACTATTTTTTTATTTAGAAATTGTCAGTTTTTGAGCATTTATTTATTGTTTATTTAATATTTTTTGGTATCAATTAAAACTTATGTCTTGAATTTTTTAGAGCTCTGAACTTTTTGCACTTACCTATGGATCACTTGTGTCACAAATACTAAAAGATTATGAAAATGATGAAGATGTCAACAAACAGTTGGACAGAATGTAAGTTTTTTTCCTTTTTCTATTTTTTGTTTTCGTTAAGATATAATATTAACAGGCATTTTTCAACAAGAAAGATAATGCATGGGGGGGGGGGGGGAGAAGTTGTTTTTTTACAGGAGTGCAGTATAATTCCACCATTTAACTTCTCAAGGCTCAAGATTTTTTTTTTTAAATCTTATTAAAGGTTGTCTTTAGGTCATCCTTTCACATTTTTTTCGGAAGAGAGAGGATGTTAGGTGCAATAATTATGAACTCAATGCAAATTCTCGAAAAACAATAAAAACCACGCAGACTCACATGTAAGTTATATAAGTATACCCTGTTAATGACAAACCTGATTATATTTGATTCACGTCTATTCGCGCCCAACGTAGCCCCATTAAAAAGAAAGAAGGGAAAAAATAATATTCTATTTAAGGCAGTCAAAACAAAATAAAGCTGATTAAAAAGCATGAGCTTTGTACATGAAATAGATAAAAGTCGGAAACAACTTTAAAAGCACAAATAAAAGATTGAAAAGTTTAAAATGCAAATATGTTTTAGAGGCAATAGCCTCATTCCTCAGTGCAAAGCAAGCAAATGGGATGGAACATGGTCATGGGAGAGTTTAAATACGAAGGGGGGGGGGGGGGAACAATAAGATCTCAGCGACATGCCTCTGAAACATGTTTGCATTTTAAACTTTTCAATCTTTTATTTATGCTTTTAAACATTGTTTCCGACTTTTATCTAAAATAAATCTGAGTTAAAGCTGATATTGTTGCTATTTTTTAAAAAAATTTATTGCAAATCCTTATTGATGTGGAGATGAAGCTGGCTTTGGTTTATATAAAATAATAATGTGGTAATTAATGACAGGAGGGAAAGGTGCTCTTTTTCCTTTGAATAATGGCACTCATGAATCATATTTTTTTATCAATATTAAGACTCCGAAATTTGTGTGGACGGCTCTCCTCTGATATGCCCCCCTCTTGGCGAGATTTTAATTTTTCGCTCGATACGAAAATCGCCAATAAGGCGATAACTTGGCAACCCTGGTTTTGCAACTTGAATGCTGGAAAGTAGTTTCTCTAAGTCTGTTTTTGCACGTGTATGTGTTTTAGGAGGTAGGTGCTCATATGTTTCGCTTTTAGGGAGATTTTAAGTTGAATACTCTAAAATAAAGTTTCAATTCAAACTTTATTTTAGAGTATTCTTTTTCTTGTTGTTTTTTAATGTTAATTTAGTTGAATTTTCTATTTTAATTATGAGTTCGGTTTGTGATGTTGTCCAAATGTATCAATTGAAATTTTTGAATGAATCTTCTTTTTCTTTTTCGTCAGGTCGTCCAACGTTTGGACGTACCGGAGTCCTAAATAGATTTTTTATATTTAAACTAATTGAAAACAAAGAGGTTAGGTAAGTGAACATATTTTGAATTATTGTGTTTTTAGTGTGTTTCTGG